>NW_023330452.1:0-109296 GCF_011100685.1 Canis lupus familiaris | reverse complement strand
CTCCTCCCTTCTACCACCCCTAGTTCGTTTCCCAGAGCTAGGAGTCTTTATGTTCTGTCCCCCTTTCTGATATTTCCCACACATTTCTTCCCCTTCCCCTCTATTCCCTTTCACTATTATTTATATTCCCTGAAATGATGAGACCATAATGTTTGTCCTTCTCCGATTGACTAACTTCACTCAGCATAAGACCCTCCAGTTCCATCCACGTCAAAGCAGATGGTGGGTATTTGTCGTTTCTAATGGCTGAGGAATATCCCATTGTATACATAGACCACATCTTCTTTATCCATTCATCTTTCGATGGACACCGAGGCTCCTTCCACAGTTTGGCTATTGTGGACATTGTTGCTAGAAACATCGGGGTGCAGGCGTCCCGGCGTTTCATTGCATCCGTAAATTTGGGGAAAATCCCCGACAGTCAGTGAAGTTTCTAATCAACCCAAATTACTGTTAGCAAAGTTGCAAAGACAACTGCATGTGCACATTGGTATGCTTTTTCTCTGGGAATGTTTAGGTTGGGATACTTTCATGTTTTCAGAAAGAGTTATGTTTCCATCTAAACCAAAAAGCAAGGAACAATGATGCTTTCATAAAATTTTAACATTGCAATACAAGCATTTCTGAAAAAGGAGAAAAAGGAAAGGAGACAAGCAAGACCCCGAAACCTTATAGGGTATCACGTCTTGTCGTCTGGGCCGAACGGTTTACAGTAAACCAGAACCAAGTAGCAGAGCTGCCAGTACTTCTATTGCACAGGGGTCTAGGTAATACCTGGTATGGACAAAAATGGGGGGGGGGGCAAGATTTTACTTATCAATAAGATCAAAGATACTATGACAAGGAAGATGATGAATCACAAATCCCAAGTGTCCGGTAAAAAGGAGATAGAGCCAGCATCCACGAAAAGAGCTCGGGGATCTGAAACAGGCCTAGGGAAAACCCATTCACCTGAACAAAAGCCCTGACCAATCCTGGGCTCGCCCTGGGGCCTAAAGACTCCCTTTGTCAACCACCACACTCTCTGAGTTTTACAACCTGACTCGATGCCTCCCAAATTGCTTCACTAAGGAAATACTAAGGTTTTTATCGAGGTATTCATTAATTAACAACTTGAAAGAAACAGGTACATTTCCATGTTATGAAATTATTTAGGTCTTAGACGCTCTGACACGTGGATCCAATTTAAAATCTTCTAGTGGAAAAAGGGGTTGGGGCATAAAAGCCCCCCTGAGACGCTGTCAGGGCAGAGAACTTTGCTGGCCCCTGGACACCACAAACTCGGATTCCCAGTGAGCCTTTTCCCCTCCTGCTATTTACAGTCACTCAGAGCCCAGCTGACCTCCACACAGGGAACTAGGAATGCCATCTCCTTCTATGAGAATATGCACCTGACTCCCACGCGAGAAAACTTAGCAGGGCTGTTTCAGCGGTGGTCATTGTGCAGAGGCTCATTTTCTCGATTCCTATGAGCAAACTCAGTCATGAAGGTACTTTGGCTTACTATATTAACAAACAGAATTACTCCTTGAAAATAAGAAAGACTTTAGAATGAACTTGCAAATTAATCGGAGTCTATTATTTTGGAATGTGAATTGAATGTGTTATGTTTAGTTCTTTATATTTAAGTGTACAAGACTTCAGAAATACAGGAGTGTTCTTAGTACCTTTTAAGTAAGTTCATACAAATTTAGGGACAAAAAAAACCCAAAAACATGTTCTTTTCCGCGAGCCGTCATTTCAGGTATTCTTGAAGTCAAACATATACATTTGAAATGATCTGACTTTGTGCTAATGACAGTCATGCAGACAAAATTTACCGGTTCATCAAACTATAGTGCAAGTATATGAATTTATTTGTAATTAAATTATCATTTTGCATATATCAGTCAAAGCACAAGGCCTAAACACTTGCAACCAAAATGAATTATTAATTTAATTGTCACAAAACATGAGAGACACCTAAGTCTGGGAAATGAACAAGGGGTAGTGGAAGGGAGGTGGGTGGGGGGTTGGGGTGATTGGGTGACGGGCACTGAGGGGGGCACTTGGTGGGATGAGCACTGGGTGTTATGCTATATGTTGGCAAATTGAACTCCAAGAAAAAAATTTAATTGTCACAGCCTATTTGGCGAAGTTCTATTACTATTTGCTATAATATGCAATGCATAAGGGGGAGAATCAAATTGAAAACCTAAAAAAGTAAGCCGATTATTTTGTCCTGGAGAAATTAAAATACAGCAAGCTGACAAAAATCAGAGCCAAGGCATTCATGTTTTAAATAGGGTAAAAACAAAACAAACAAACAAACAAACAAAAACAATGTTTACCTTAACTTAAAGAACAGTTGTGCCCAAAGGGAAGGTTCAACCTGCTGAGTAAAGAGTTCTTTGTTTCCAGAAACCATGAAAAGGCCTCAATTCCCTCTCCAAGGTAGGAAGGAGGGTGGAATGGGAGCTCTTTGGCACTGGCTTTGCTACTTGACTGTGACTCTCCCCAGCTAAGCAGGTCTACTGGGAGAGGACACTGCTGTGGGGCTCCGGGCCTTCTGACTTGGTATTTTTTGTGCAGAGAGAGGGAGCACCCCAGAAACAGGTGTCCTAAACCAGAAGGCTTCTGAAACACAGAGTCTTTGGAATAACAATTCAATGGAAGATGCTCAGTTGAGAGGAACTCAACAGCCTGGACTACATGGGGGTCAGGACCCAGAAGACGGTGTATTTTCCCTCTTGAGGTTCCGTTCTTGATTTAGAAGCAAAACCGGATTAATGCCAGGGAAAAAGGCTTAGCACCTCTCAAAGGGTAGAAAGACATGCCATGTTTCTCTTGCCTCAGTGTGGCCTCCCTCTACGTGTCAAGGGAGGAAATGAGCGGACACCAGCAAGTGTCCCTGGAGGATACGGAAAAGGTCATGGAACCAAACAGTACATGTGGGCTCTTCCCCCTCCTGTCATAATACACAGAGGTGTCTACTGTATTTAAGTCCTTGGAGGATAAAAATATGTATCAGGTAATGAATTTTTCATTGTACGAAATGATGTGAAAACTTATTTAACGTTTTTAATTCCTAAATAAAAAGCAAAATGATACATTTGAGTTCAAAACATATACTAGTTACACAGGAGGGGAAGGATTTTCTTTTCAGTAATCATCTGATCTGTTTTCATTCAAAATTTATTTGGGGAACAAAATATACGAAGTACCTATATGTGAAGATTCTCAAGGGGAGATAATTAGTACAAGAAAGGGACAATGGGATTAGAGTCAGAAAAGTAACAATTCTAATATTGAGTAATAAAAACAACAACACTGAGTAAGTTACTACACATTCCTCAATCTCAGTCCTTTGATCTAAAAACCTGGAATAATGCTGTGCTGCTAATAACAACTCAGAGTGATTACTGAGATCATGCATGTGGAAGCAACAAAAACAACGGCATTACAAATGTTTTGCTTCCACTTCCTTATAGACTCATGAAACAAAACTTTGACAAGTTCCAAATTAGAATTTAAGTGATGAAGAATTTGTAGAATTTGAAGAATAATGCGTTCAGGATATGTTAAATACACAGAGTTTGGCTCAAATTAAATATAATGCTGCAAAGAGAAGTACCAGACATCAAAATACAAGGAGTAGGCATACATTACGCTCAGTACTTTGACAAATAGTCACGTCCAAACTAACGTGCTAAAGAAAATACTAGGCCTGCAATAGAAGAGTCAAGCTAAACTGCTTGTAAACACAGAAAATATTGGTAAGAGCATTTTACATTTTTTAAAAAGGCAGTGGAACATTTGTAAATAAGGAAGAGGTCCTTGGAGGTCCTAAGCTGCAGACTTGTACAACAAACTGCATCATTACTGACAACTTAAAAAAGTACTAAAAACCTAAATTTCCAGGAGTGTCTACAGAGTTTCAGATGCCATCCCAGCGGATCCGGGGGTAAATATCCTCTGTCTTTGAAAGAAAGAGAGAGGGATTTTCACTAGCTCTGGGTTGTACATTTTGCAGATTCAAAAAGTTTAGAAGTAGCCATACTCACCTGAGAGCTGACACTGCTCTATCTCTGCTCAGCTAATGGAATTCAGTCCATGTGGTGAAGCTGCTTATGATACGGTAGCAGGAGAGGAAAGAAAAAAGCCTGGCAGTTGAGGACATAATCACTGTGGTGTTATTTCTCATGACACGGCAACCATAGTATTATTTGGGGGAAGACACAAGATGTATTTCTTTTTTAGTGTCAGCAATGTTTAATTCTACACTGAGAATCTGAAAATACTGTTTAAAAACTCAAATAAGAATACAGGAAGAAATAGACGAAGTTTACTTTTTCATCATTATTTTAACTCAAACACATGCGCAGAGGTCAATCCCCTCCGAATAAACTTTTCTACTGTTTCAACTTTATTTCACAATTTCACAAATTCAAAGTCCTTCAAATTGTTGCAAATATTTTTAGATCAGAATTTTCAGAATTCAAAGGACATTAAATGTTTGTGGCAGAGTGGTATGAAATGTCCTATTCAAGGACGGAGCACCACAAACGCAAAACATGATGAACCGGGCAGCTCCGGGGGCTCAGTGGTTTAGCGCCACCTGCAGCCCAGGGCCTGATCCTGGAGACCCGGGATGGAGTCCCGCGTGCTTTTCCCTCTGCCTGGGTCTCCGCCTCTCTCTCTCTGGGTCTATCATGAATAAATGAATAAAATAAAAAAACATGATGATCTGATTTGATAAACATTCTAGATGTCACATCATTAAACGAGGCCTAAAATGCAAATATAATTGTTTTTGTTACATTTTTAAAATGAGCGAAAATTCTGTGACTATCATAAATAAATAAAATTCAAAAAAAAAAGCTATTTAAAAAATGAGCGAAAATTACCTTTCTTTTGGGGTGCCAACTGCATGATTGCCTAGTACAGGTGTAAGTGCTGATTCATTACAAAGGCAACGCTAAAGAAAGAAATAAGCAGTCATAGAACTAAAACATGACTCTCTGCTAAAAACCTGTGCATGAAGTATTTAAAAACAGGCATTTACATGTGGCTTTGACACGAAAATGCACATTGCAGGGGTGCTCCTGGTGAACAAGAAGCTTGTCTATAGATCCAAGGCCCTGTCACACCTAAAAAAGAATGTAGTAGTGACAGCAGTCGCTTCAGCCCGCTCAAGGCGGCACTTCCCTACAGTCCTCTAGTTTCCTGTAATCAAAAAAACCCCACAGCCCAGGGGAGGAGCGGCGGTTAAAGCCCAAAGTGGCCAAGCAGCAGCGCGCGCCCCAGGCTCCCCGGGCCCCGCCGCCCCGCCCAGGCCAGGCCCCCGCGGCCGCGCCTCCGGGCTCCAACGGCCTCAACGGAAGGCGGCGCGGGGGGCAGAGGCGCATCAGTCTGGGGGGGACCCGGGCGGGGGGCGTTGGGGAAGCCGCGGCCTGGACCGGGACCCACAGCGGCGGCTCCACCTGGGGCAGGGCTCTGACCCGCACTCGGCCTGCGGTAAGCAGCGCCCCACTGCGCGATGGGGCTGAGGGCGGCCCCGGGAGGGACCCGGAGCGGGGAGGGCGGGACCTGAGGCCGGCGGGGTCGCGGGGGGCGGGCAGGGGCCCGGGATGCTGGGGGGTCGGGAGGGACCCCGAGCGGGGAGGGCGGGACCTGAGGCCGGCGGGGTCGCGGGGGTCGGGCAGGGGCCCGGGATGCTGGGGGGTCGGGAGAGGGGAGCGTGGGCCAAGGACCCTGGGGCGTCGGGAGGGACCCCGAGCGGGGAGGGCGGGACCTGAGGCCGGCGGGGTCGCGGGGGTCGGGCAGGGGCCCGGGATGCTGGGGGGTCGGGAGAGGGGAGCGTGGGCCAAGGACCCTGGGGCGTCGGGAGGGACCCCGAGCGGGGAGGCCGGGACCTGAGGCCGGCGGGGTCGCGGGGGTCGGGCAGGGGCCCGGGATGCTGGGGGGTCGGGAGAGGGGAGCGTGGGCCAAGGACCCTGGGGCGTCGGGAGGGACCCCGAGCGGGGAGGGCGGGACCTGAGGCCGGCGGGGTCGCGGGGGGCGGGCAGGGGCCCGGGATGCTGGGGGGTCGGGAGGGGACCCGAGCGGGGGAGGGCGGGACCTGAGGCCGGCGGCGTCGCGGGGGGCGGGCAGGGGCCCGGGATGCTGGGGGGTCGGGAGGGACCCCGAGCGGGGAGGGCGGGACCTGAGGCCGGCGGGGGTCGCGGGGGCGGGGCGCGGCGGGGAAGGCCCCGGGTCGCCCCTGGGCTGCATGGGGACTTGGCCAAGCCTGGCTCCCCGCTCGCCCCCCCGCTGCTCTGTGCCCCGCTGTCCAGGTCCCGAGGTACCGCCCTAAGGAACGTGCTAAGGCCCCTGTTTTTACCCGAACCCTCATGGACTCTCTGATTGTGGCCACAAAATTAAAATTCTTTCCATTTTCTAAATTTCTGCAAGTTTAGCAGACAATGGCGAGAATTTTTATAAGACATACGAATTGTAGATTTAAAAAGCTGTGAGTATAACCTGGATTATTTATAGGATAAGTTATAATTTGCGTAATTTCATCTGAATAAGTTCTAAGGAATTAACTTACATAACTTAAAAGACACTTGCTTTAATATTTGTAATATGGAATATGATGGGTTTGAGCTTGTACCTTGTGAAAGATTTAAGAATTAAGCATAAACTCTTATCACTTGAGTATTGTTATTTTCAAAGTGCATTGATCAGCGACTGAACCACAAAACATATAGGTTAAAATAAGTGGTTTTATTCTCCGTAGGTTACCTATCTACACATCATAGTTGATAATGTTTTCTTATTAGCATGGTGTTAGACAAGATAATGATTTGAGGGTCCTTGTAGCTTGAAGAACAGGTAATCTGGTCTGTGTATTCTTACTGTCTATAGTGTAAGGAAGAATTATATTTATTTTTAAGTTATCACTGGTATTAAAATATGTATTTTTTGGACAAACAAATCAAAATAGAATTTAATTTTTTTAAATAATAAATTTATTTTTTATTGGTGTTCAATTTGCCAACATACAGAATACCACCCAGTGCTCATCCCGTCAAGTGCCCCCGTCAGTGCCCGCCACACAGTCCCCCCCCCCCCCCCACCCTCCTCCCCTTCCACCACCCCTAGTTCATTTCCCAGAGTCAGGAGTCTCCCATGTTCCGTCTCCCTTTCTAACATTTCCTACCCACGTCTTCTCCCTTCCCCTCTATTCCCTTTTCACTATTATTTATATTTCCCAAAGGAATGAGACCATACAATGTTTCTCCTTCTCCGATTGACTTACTTCACTCAGCATCATGCCCTCCAGATATTTGTCATTTCTAATGGCTGAGGAATATTCCATTGTATCCATAGACCACAGCTTCTTTATCCATCGTCTTTCGATGGACACCGAGGCCCCTTCCACAGTGTGGCTATTGTGGACATTGCTGCTAGAAACATCGGGGTGCAGGTGTCCCGGCGTTTCGCTGCATGTGTATCTTCGGGGTAAATCCCCAGCAGTGCAATTGCTGGGTCGTAGGGCAGATCTCAAAATAGAATTTTAAGCCTTCCGGTGGAATTTATGTAACATATTCAAATAAAATAAAATCACAGGTTCTGGGGAGTGTTTTTCATCCCTCTAAACCTCAGTCCCCTAACTCTGTTCCTTCACTTCTGGCTTCTGGTTCTGGAACATATAAAGCTAGCATAATTGGTAGGGTGGAGAAAAGAGACAAATACTCTTTTTGTGAATCAGAGGTGGTTCATAAGAAGTATGTCGTCTTTACAACTGGTTATGGGCAGTGACTATTGAAACGGTTTATAGTAATCTCAATCTTAGTTAAAAATTACAAGAGAAAAAGTCTCAACACTGAAATGGCTCTCAAAGCCTTCTCATCTCTTGCATATACAGAGACTAAGAGACTTGTGCACACAGAAATGTCATCTCATAAATTTTCTCAAGTGATATTTTTGCTTCTCATTTTAATCATAAACAACCATTCCCTTTCCTACTACTGATTAGTTATAAAATACTATACTTACACCATGTAGCTCAAATGCTATTATAACTTCTTATCGCCTCCACGATAAATCCAAAATTAATAGCATAGATATCAAGTCCTTGCTGACAAGGACTGTGAGGAATACCAATAAATTGCAACCTTATTTCCTACATAAATTCTAAAAAAAATGGAAAATTGAAAAGATGTTAGTGGCAGCAGGCTAAAGTAGTACTTTTCTTAAAGATAAAGATTAAATTGTAAGACACAGGTTACTCAGTATGAGAACCAAATGGTTAACTGATTGAGAGAATCAAGCAGACCTACCAAATGTGACGTGGGATATTTGGGAAGAGCATATCCCGTATCTATTCAAAATAAATACATAAGGAAATAAATATGTAAATTAATAAGTAAATCTTTTTTTAAGCCTTAGAACACACACAGATCATGTCTTGTGTTTCTTGTCACTCTAAGAAGTCCTGATTTTCACAGGAAATTGCCATGTTACACATATTTTCAAATTAATGATCAGTTATTATTTCAGTGAAGGTTTAAGTGGTGAAGAGCTTCAAAGCATTATATACTAGGCTTTATGGGGAAACTTGGTATAGGTTTTGGTATTCTCCTAAAGCATTTTCCCAAAGTTCAGAAACTAGTGGGCCAGATGAACACATAAACAACACCAAACGATAACACAAAACCTTTGGGATGACACTAAATAAGAGAAATACTGTTATAGGTGAATGATGTGCTATGATGGTAGGAGGGAAGAAAAGTTAATTTTCTATCCAGCAACTGATTCTAGTTAAAGGAAAACTTAATAAATAAATCAGAATTAAGAAAATGCTTGTTTCTGTATTAATCTTGATAAACCTAACATGAAAGATAATGTACACTGTACAGTAACATTATAAAATTACTGAACTATCTCCAGAAATATTCTGATATTTGAGCCTTTAGTACTCATTCCATGAAGACTCTTCCTTCTCACATAATGCAGTACTCCTAGTCTTCATTAAATATGGCTAATGCAATAAGTATTAGGCTCTGAAAATTTCTTCAGAATTACATTTTTGTTAAGAAAAGATTTAAGGATCTTAGCAAAAATAGGTGTTTTTTTTCTTGACATTTATAAGAGAATTGGATAGGATCATAAAAGTCTGTTTGGGTTAGTATAGAGAATCTAGTCAGTACTGTTTTACAAAACTCTTTGCTGTGATGGATATGTTGTAAAATTCTCACTGTCCAATGCAGTGGCCATTAGCCCCATGTGAATCTTGAGTCCTGGAAGTGTGGCTGTTGCAACTGAGGAACTAAATTTTTATTTTATTTCAATGAATTTAAATTAAAACAACCACATCTGGCTAGTGGCTGCCGTATTGTATAACCAGCTCTAGAATGAATATATGAAAATTGGTTGGGGCACTCTTGGTTAATTGATGGGGTAAGGAAACCAGAGCTGACAAACCAAGGTAACCGGTGGAGCCTCTGCTAGTCCCTGAAGCCCACGCATTCCTCATTTTCCTCTTCAGTGCATACAACTAATGTGGCAGGTCTGCCGCTTGATCCTAAAGGAGCAGGTGATCCTGACCATAAAAGTATGATAAATGATGCATCTAAGAGGTGGCAAAGTGTAGCCACCTCCTCCTTCAGGAGAGCTACCTCTAATGAATTTCATCGTTTCCTTTCCAAGGTGTGCACGTCTAGTAGGAGACAATCACTAATTGCCTGCTGACTAGATCGTCAAACAAAGTGAGTAAGCTATACAATTGGAAAGGAGTAGATAAATAGAAAAGATTGTGAATGTGGAATGTATAGTATTTGAGATTTTCATTGCATTTGTTTTGAACTTATAGATCAAGTTGGGAATAATTGGTATTTTACCAGTATTGAGTCTATGAATCCATAAAAATAGAATATTTCCTATTCTTTTACATCCAATTTGTCTCATCCAAGTTTTATAATTTTCCACATATAGGTTTCATACACATTGGTTTTTAGTTTTGTTACATTGTGGTCTGAAAACATACTTGTATGTTTTTTATTATCTTAATTTTTTTATGCTGTGATCTGTGGTGTCTCTGAATATGGTATCTTGTGGAGTCCGCCGAGTGAGCTTGCAAAGGCTGTGTATTTTTCTCTCATTAGGAGTATTCGCCACCTACTGTCAATGTCGGTTAGATCAAGTTGATTCATAGGGTTCTATATTCTACCGATTTCAGGTTCAGCTCATCTATATCCTTACTGATTTTCAGCCTGCTAGGTCAACCAGTTCTTGAAAGAGAGGTGTTGATATTTCTAGTCATACATACAGTTTAAACTAATCTAAGTATACTTTGAAATGATGCTATACCACTTCACATAGAGTACAGGTATCTTTTAATAGAGTATTACCAATTCGTCCATCGTAAGCCTTAGGAAAATTCTTTCATTCATTTCACTTGGCTATATGCTATATCAGCTAGTAACATCATTATTACTGTTTTAGATAAACAGGTATTGGTCAACTGATTTTATTTTTATTTTTTAAAAGATTTTTTGATTTATTTTAATAGAGAGCAGTAGGAGAGAGAATGTACTCAATGTGCTCATAGCTGATTTAACATAGCCAGGGAAAGAAATAGCAAACTTGAACATAGGGTAGCAATAATTACCCAAACGGAAGCGCAAGGATACAAAAGTATAAATCACATTCCTACCATCAATGCCTGACAGACCCAGTTGCTCTCCATCTGTGCACTGCTACATATTGTCATCCATTCTGATTTGGTCCTAAAGATGATATGTAGTAATATCTCATTATAGGCTTTTTTGAAGGATAACAATATTTTATTTAATAGTTTTCTATACATTTATACCTTGTAAATATTTAGACATAGGAGATAGTACCTACCCTTCCCATCTTGATCCCCATCAGACAAATGTTTGGAGGCGAGCCTGTGCTGAGGCATTGTAGGGCAGTAACAGGGAAACAGTTACTTTCAATCCCCGACACCATTCTAGAGTGGACTTTACAGAAACACACCATGGGCTGCCTGGGTGCCTCAGGTCATCATCTCATGGGGTGTGATATGAAGCCAGGGTCGGGCTCCACGCTCAGCACGGAGTCTGCTTGAGGAGTCCCTTCCACTGCCCCCCCTCCCCACTGCCTGCTAACGTTCTCTCTCTCACACACACAAATACATCTTTTTAAAAAAAGAAATAAACTCTGTTAACACAGCAGGAATTCCTTCTCTAGGTTGACAGTATAGATGCTGACCTATGTATTTCCATGTGTCAGTTAATCATGCTCCCATTTCTAATCTATTTTTTATCTCAGAAGTTTCTAAGGATGTCCCATCTATTTCTCTTGGTCCTTACTCATAACAACAGATCTTTTCTTGCATTTTTTGTCCGGTACACTTTATTTCTTTATGTAAATCCAAGGTTTTGACATGTTATCTTGCTCCTTTAAAAGAACTTTCAAAATGCCTTATAGTACAGTCTGCAAACAATAAATTTTTCTTAATTTTTAAGAAAATGCTTATTTCATTAATTGAACAGTTTCATCTGATGTAGAATTCTACACAGGTAGTTTTTTTTCTTTTTCATACTTTCATAGTTTGACTGCTCTCTCTTCTCTTTGCATAGATTCTGATGACCAGCTGGCTCTAATTATTGTCATTCCTTTGCAGGTAAGGTTCCTCCCCTCTGGCTGCCTTAAAGGTTTCTATTTGTCTTTTGTTTTCTGCACTTTCAATATGAATTGCCTAGGTGTGTGCTTTTGATATTTATCCCACTTGTGTTTTCTGAGCTCCTGGGATCTGTGATTTGAGGAAATAAATCATTGTGTCTTCAAATATTTCATCTGCTCATTTCCCATTCTTCTCCTTCTGTTATCCCAATTACTTAAATGTCGTACTTTTTACTTTGTCCCAGTCTTGGGTGTTGTGTTTTGTTTGCCTGTTATTGCCCTACAATGCCTCAGCACAGGCTCGCCTCCAAACATTTGTCAGATGGAGATCAAGATAGGAAGGGTAGGTACTATCCCCTATGTTTAAATAGTTACAAGGTATAAATGTTTAGAAAACTATTAAATAAAATATTGTTATCCTTCAAAAAAGGCTATAATGAGATATTACTACATATCATCTTTAGGACCAAATCAGAATGGATGACAATATCTAGCAGTGCACAGATTGAGAGCAACTGGGTCTGTCAGGCATTGATGATAGGAATGTGATTTAGAGGAAAATTTGCAATCTCTTATGAATTTAAAAATATACTTCCCATACCATCCAGCAATTACTTTCTAGGTATTTACTCAGGAGAAATGACTACTGATATATTCAATAGTATGGATGATGATAATAAACAGTGTGCACCCCGTATACTTGTTATGCAGATTAAATGACTTAATATATGTAACAAATTTAGAACAGTGCATAACACATGAACACAATTTAAGTACTAGTTGTTTGCTTTTTTTATTGTTTTTATTGGACATTAGCACAAGTTTTCATTGGAAACTTTCTAGTAGTACTTATAAGAATGAATAACATGGAAGGAAATGGAAACTTTTGGTGGGCAGAGCAGAACCAGAGAATGTATATTATAAGATGTAAGAAGCACTAGAGTAAGAATGTTTTTCTCTCTTGTTCACTGATATAGGCCAAGTATCCCAAATAGAGTCTGGCATAGAGAAGTCAATAGATGCTTGTGGAATTGAATCAGCATGGACATGAAGGTACAATTCCCGCATGTCCAACACTTATGAAAATTAAACATTCCATTACATGTGAACATCTACAGCTCAACATGTAATGCACATGGGAATAGAATTTGAAATTGTTTCATGAACTACTGTCCCAAACTTGAAAAATGAAATCTGCATGAAGTAGATAATTTGCAGGTAGGAAAAAAGGCTACAAAGGGCCTTGGTGATAAGTCAAAGGCATCTGATAGGACTAAAAGAAGATGGCAATAATTTACATTAGCTGAGGGAAAAAATGGGAGGAAATGGAAAAACTCTAAGGAAACAAGTTTTTGTTGATCAGGGAATTCCTTACTTCTTCTCTATGAGGAACGTATCACACTGAACCTTGCACAGTTAAACTTGACAAAATTTGGTTTCATCTTCCTCCCTTCCTTTTTGCTAGTCTATATGGTTAAGAGATGACCAATATGAATGGAAGTTCACAAAATGATTATCATGAAAACTAAACTTTTAATTCTGCCTTGGACGTCCATATACAGCTTGCTTTAAAGTCTTAGGAACACCTTTTTACATGAGCAGAATGGCTTTACATAATGGCCCCAGATGCTTCATTACAAAAGAGATAATGTACCTTCTTCAACACCTCAAGCTGAGCATCCCTGACTGCTCTTCAGTGAGTGAGCCAATTATGTCAGTTAGTTGGCAAGGGACTAGAGCAAGTTGCTACTATCATGTGATTCTGTTTACTTTCCTGTGATACTTCCTATGAAAAGGAACTTTACAGCATTGTTCTATCTTTTCTATTCTCCCATTAGTCTGTTTTTCCTGAGACACATATTCTTACGCTTTAGGTTATCATGAACTATTGGTGAGACCATGGCTGATTTGCAAGATTGACTTGCACACTGAACTCAACTTGATTTTGTAAACAGCTAATGCAAAGAGAGATACTCTGGGTCTAAGCAATTCTCTATTCAAAGTCTTGTGCATTCAGGCAAAACTGAATTCCCAATCTTGATATGTTGTGAGTCTATAATTTTAGAAGAGATGCAGGGGTGTGGGTCTTGATGAATGCAAGTTAATATGGCCACGCATATTACCTGTCCAGAGTCAGTCTTTTCACCCAACTGATCTCTCATTGGAGAGTGCATGAAATAGGACAGTACATTGGAAAAACGGGGCCAGAGTGAAGAAACGGAGCTGAAGGAAACAATGTCTATGAGTGAAATGTGAAATCTCTAAAAAGTGAAATGCTTTTGCTATGCTGTAATGGAAGATGAACTAAAATTTTATCAATAAGCAGTCTTAAAGGCCACTTCTAAAAGAACACTCCTCTTATATTAGTTCAGTGATACAGAAGAGTAAATATAAAATAACTGTGAAAATATAAGAATATAATGATAGATATTAAATTAGTTGTCCCTTCCCAGTAGCATGAATAAAGAGCTATCAACCATAAATTTCAATGGAATTACCTATTGGATGACAAAACCCCTAATATAAAGAGATTTTAGATCCAGTTCCTAAACTGACTACTAGTAATTATTCCTATAGAAAA
Source organism: Canis lupus familiaris (assembly GCF_011100685.1). Classification (NCBI taxonomy): domain Eukaryota; kingdom Metazoa; phylum Chordata; class Mammalia; order Carnivora; family Canidae; genus Canis; species Canis lupus. The sequence continues at coordinate 95,060 of NW_023330452.1, read as the reverse complement.
ACAGATTTATTCCTAAACATTGGCAGTGAACTATGTCAGAGTAAACTACTTTTTTCTTCAGGTTAAAATAAATTTTAAAAAATACCTCAAAGGGTTCATAGTTATCTGGAAAATCAAATTTAAGTGCATAATCTCAATATCAATAAATTTAACCTATTGTGATAGGTTTATGTAGTACACAATTTAAATTAGCAATGCATACTTCATGAAAATTAAACTGTTTCATATGTAGTTATAAAAAGGTGAAGATGAAATCATCAAATACGAAAGAAAATACTAGTATCAATAGATATTTTATTTTTATTTTTTAAAGATATTTTAAATATTCCACAAAAAGTCTATATATTGGCATGTCTACGTGTGTGTTTATACAATTTTTTTGCGTAAGCATAAGCATACATCTGTGTATATATGTGCATATATATACTTATTATATAAACAGGTAGAATGTTAAGGATTTTAAGAGGAAACTGTAAAGAAGAAGAAAGAAAGCATTGCTTATCCTCAGACTCGAGAGACTGTTATTTTACATAGGTTCACACTAATTTAATCTGTAGCTCGTCTAGGTGAGTAAGTATCCACAATATGCCTTTAACCTTATGATGTAACCAAAAGTCCCTTTAAAAAACAAAACAAATAAAAACAAGGCTTAGATAATAAAAGCCAGGGTCTACTTGACAATATTTCATGTAGTTCTGATGAATTTTAAGAAAGATTATGTTCATTTAGACAGGTACCTTGCTAAAAGTTGAGCATCTTGATTTCTATGACTTTTAAATATTAGAATTATCATGTATATTTGGCACAGACGGTAAATGTTTACTAAGTGAGTATTGACTTAGGTCTTGGGTATTTTAAATGGTTGAGTTTCTGAGTTGATAAGCAGGACAACTGAGTTAATAAGTTGTCCTTATTAAAAAGGAAAAAGGTGTGTGTGTATATGGATTTCTGAAATTTTAATGACATTTATACTATTCAGCTAACATTCAATTTATTTTTTGACTATTAATATGAAATCTTCCTTTATTGAAGCACATTATTAATTTCCTGGTTGCTTTTATTATTGCCCAAAGGTAGTAGAAAATTCAAATTCAGTTAAGTTAAAGTTAAGCAATAAAATTTATAATAACTATGAATAAATACAAAGATTAACATACCTTTTTCCATGAAATGTGACAATGTTATGATCACAATGCACATCTACCACTTGAACCTAATCCGTATTTTTGACCTAAGAAATCCTATCCATTAACTTTTCCTTTTTCTTGATATTATACCATTAAGAATAATCAGTAGGAGAGTCAACCCCATGTACAGCACTGTGAGGTGAATACCAAAATGAAGTAGTATCTGTATAACAGCCAATCAACCAACAATGTCAACGAACAACCATTTTTGACAGCAAGAAGAAATGCATGCTATGATTTATTTATTGACAATGGTTTCCAGAATGTACTATATCCACCTCAAGGATGCATAAGTTACATTACTGGGGTAGAATAAGAGAGTATTAGAATTATTTTATTAATCTTTTAGTTTTCTACTTTTGGTTTCCTGTAATACCTTTATTAATCATGAACAGAGAATCATAATATATTACAGATATATCGTCATATATTTTTTAACTGGTTGAAGAATATGACACCAAAAAATGTTGAAGACTTTTAGGGAAGCATGTTAGGGAGTTTAACTGAAAAGTAAAATTGAATATAGAGAAAATGTTGGGTTAAGTGCTTATTAGAGTGGTTTAACTATCAGCTTTATCATGTAAGTGGTTCTGCTATGGTTCTCACTTACATTTCTAAAAATTTGTATCAGCAGGAAACAGATGTACACTTCAGGAGGTAGCCAAGGAAAATATAATACGAGAACTACTTATACAGGAGTCAATAGAGTTTAGATAAAACAAGGAATGGTTGGTTGTACACTGGGCTAGTAATCAGCGGTTAAGTCATCACTATTCCTAAATCTTAAACGGAAAGGGAGAAGGCAATTATATGAGCTCATAAAAAATACCTTTTTGCAGAGGGTCACCTGACAGAGACTGTGGCCTTTGGTTTGGGGACAGATGATGTCTACTCTCCAAGGAAGAACCAAGGGAGTAGATATCTTGACTTTACTTTTTGCCACCCTCCAAACTCTTCCTGGTCCCTCCCCTTGGCCGGATCCAATCTGAAGCCAGAGAAGGACGTGCACAGATGTAGTCCATACAGGACAGCCTCCTTGGGCATAGTTTGAGAAAGAAAGTGGAGTGTGGATATGCAAGAAAAAATTGAAAATTTCCTGCTGCATTCCACTCCTCTTTATTCTTGGCATCTTTTCTTTTCCAGATGAAAAAAAGGTGTCTCTAATACAAGGGATACATGAATCCCATCACCTACCATAACCTTATGACTTGATGTCAGTTTAGTCATATTCCCACATAAAATCTATAATGTTGGCAAACCTCAGTATGCCAGCTTTATGTAAAATAATCTAGGGGGAAAAGTGAGAGAAGAAATTCTCAACATAAAATATAGCTGCCATAGTCCCATAACTTGTGTAACCTCTCATATGACCTTAAATGGCAATTATATATTCTTCTAGCTACATCCACTCAATGTGTATTCCAAGCTCTGTCAGTGACTGGGCTATAGTATTCTTTATCTGGCGATATGATCTTGTGGTATAAGCCTTTGATTGCTTCTGCCTTGATTGGATTGCTTCATTATTCTGTTACCTGACCTTTTATAGAAGTGAGGCAATCCAGAGAAACCTCTAGGTTCTAGAAATGGTTCTTGCTTCCATTGTGCGGCAGCAACCTGATTTCCTATTGTTAAATAACATCAATCACCTCAACCATGGTTGTAGTCCCTTTCTCTGCCAGTAAGTTTAAGAGCTCGAGGAGTATACAATGGCCTGAGGGCATACTTACTTTCCAATTTAACAGAGATTGTGTTGTCTAGGGGAAGCATTTCTTCTGTGTAAACTAGGGCACTTCTACCTATTTGCTGAAAGAAGCTACTCTCACTACCTTCCTCAGTTTCTGGATTTGTGCATTTTGACAGCAGGAGAGATGGCATGTGTTGGATAATGGTGTAAGGTCTGTAACATCTGGTGGGAGGCCATCCCAAATCCACAAGATTTTGTCTCTCGAAAGATGCTACAGCAGTCTTTAGCAGATTATTCCATTCTATCAGATCTGCTACTTGTAGATGTTGAGACCAGTGGATTTTGGGGTGAGCTCATGGACACATTTCTTTTGTTGCAAACTACTTCCCTTTGTCTGAGGTAAGATTATGTCAGATCCAAAGAAAATAAGGATTTTGTAAGCCTACATACAGGTCATGATGCTGACAGAATTGTGACCAAAGAAGGAAGATTCCATATATGTCTCTTCCTGCAAGAAAACATATTTTCCCATCGTGATAAAAGGAGTCAAGTAGAAACAATGTCATACCAGTTAGACAGAAGGTGCCCTATGAATGGCTTTGTGTTGTCTTCTGCCGTCAGCACACTGGTTGGCCATAACTGTATCAACTGTAAAGAGGATTTTTGGTGTGTGTGTGAAGAGAATTTCATGTTGTCAAACCTGGCCCCCTGTGTTATCCTGGCCTACTAGTAACTTTCCCATTGAGAAACCACTTGGATTAATGAAAATGAAGACTAATAGCTATAGAATAGGTAATTTTGTGCGTCTGATTATTGAGGTCCCTCTGCAGCGTCAGCCTTCTCTGGAAGATTAAATGGGACATGAATATCCATAGTTTATGCTCTTTCGAAGGGGACCACTCCTATACTTCATCAGAACTTCTTGTCATCAACTTTTCAATTGGGTTCTTTTAAGTCCCTTACCAGTGGCCCAACTTGTCAGCTACTGCTCGAGGATTAGTGTAGATCACGACCTCAAGCTCTCTCTCCCTTTATGCTGGTTGGGGCATAGGGGGTGGGTAAAATGGGTATATTTTCACAAACTTGGTGAATCACAGGTGTGATGACAGATCAAATGCTGGGAGTTTATCATTTTGTATCTTAGGAACAATTTATATTAAGTATTAGGCTATGTAAGGGGCTTCTTTAAAATGACCATTGTTATGGAGCCTGGGTGACTCAGCTGATTAAACATCTGGCTTCTGCTCAGGTCATGATCTCAGGGTCCTGGGATAGAGCCCTGTGCCAGGTCACACTCAGTGGGGAGTCTCCTTCTCCCTCTCCTCTCTCTCTCTGCCCCTCCCCCCGCTCATGCTCTGTCTCTCAAATAAGTAAAATCCTAAAATAAAATAAATAAAATGACCATTTTTCTACTTGAAATGTGCCTTTACAGAGGGCTTCCCAAAGCAGCTGGCAGCCTAAATTGTTGCTTTTGCTTCCGAATTTGTTTGTTTGTTTGTTTTTGTTTTTTTGGCAGTGTAGGCAGAGGTTGGAGGTGGGATTTCCTACTTAAAGCTCAAACTAAGGCTATTACTAGAGCTATTGCAAGATGAAGGTCTTTTAAATAGTTTTAATGAGGAAGCTCATTCTTAATGTAGAAGGAAGTAATTTCATATTTCAACATTATTTATTACCTCAGCGAACACTTTAAACGCTGGGTCAATTGTTTCCAGGAAACATTTATGACTCTAGCATGTGCCAAACAACCTCTTACTGAACGTAAGAATAGCCCTAGCTTAATAGATGTGTACCATGTTTTTGAAGGACGATTAATGAAAACAAAGTCAAACATTTTATACTAATATAGGAATTTGCTTTTTCCTAAAAAGAAACCAAGGACTTTGCTACTTGTCTTTGCTCGGCTACTAAATGTTTTCCTTATCTGTAAGCTGTACTGAAGCTCCTGGAAAGAACTTTCCAGCTGGGGGAAAAAAAAAACACCATAATTCTTTATGGGTGATCTACCTGTTTTTCATCTTATGTACAGTGAGAAGCTTTCCTTCCTTCAGGAACTCCACCCTACACTGATCCTTCTTTTTTCATGCCACCAGCATCCTACTGACTTTACTTTGTACCTGTCACTGTCACAGCAAGTTGTGTCTCTCTTCACTGAAGCCACATTTCTGATTAATATGGGCTGAAATCATCTTATGTGGCAAGGGACTGATTGAGAAAATACAGATAATTCTAAAGAAAGGATGTAAAAACTCTTCTAATGAATCGCTACTAATCTTCACTGATGACAAGGGCATGTACATCATGGAACTTAATTTTTTATAGAAATGGGCTATTTTGGAACATTCTTCCATGATCTCTTTTTCTCATTTGATAATAATATGAACATCCTCCATATCATTAAATTCTTTTGTATAGGAAATTTTTAATTATTGTATGGTTTCATTAAATATAATATAGTTTATAGTATTTACTGCATGTGCATATGCGTATATTCAGAGAGAGAGAGAATATATATTTATTTTCACCTACATCTACAGACACATAATACAACTTTAATCAGCTATGTTGGTAAAACTTTGGACATATTGTATTTATAGTTTCTGAGAAGATATTTAAAAAAAAATTCTTGAGTTAAAGGTTATAAGCTGTGTTTCATCTTCTTGTATAGAGCATTATAGGAAGGTGTGATACGGGCACCCACTATAGTACTTATGTGCATTGTCATATAACATTCATTCATTCATTCATTCATTCATTTTGTTTCTAAGTTAACTGCGGTATAATTGAAAAATAAAAATCATTTAGATTGATGATGAATAATGTGGTATTTGGGTTTTTTGTTGTTTTTTTTTTAAGATTTATTTATTCATTCATGAGAGACACACACAGAGAGAGAGAGGCAGAGACCCAGGCAGAGGGAGAAGCAGGCTCCTCCAGGAGCCCAATACAGGATTCGATCTTGGGATCCCGGGGTCATGACCTGAGTCGAAGGCAGCTGCCCACCCAGGCATCCCTACAATGTGGTATTTTGATATATGTGTCTCCCATCCAAGTACTATAACCAGGCCCGAACCCTGTTTAGCTTCCAAGATCAGATGAGATTGGGCATGTTCAGGGTGGTATGGCTCCCATCGCTCATGCTCTCTCTCTCTCTCTCTGAAATAAATAATAAATAAATAAATCAGATATATAAAAAATAAAATAAATTTTTTCTCACTCAGTTTTTTTCTACCTGTAGATTGTCTAATCTCTCTTTTCTCAAATAAACAATGCTCATTGTAAAGGAGACATTTCTGCAATTGAGAAAACAAGTTCATAATACAGTGTACATAACCAATAATGAAATTAATTTGTAGTATTCCATTGATAGATTGGTCAATTTGTTTGTTTTTACGTAGTTATCCTCCTTATCGATAGGAATTCTAAGATAAAAGTCAATCTCCTTAAAATCTTTGCAGTATGAACCATGATAAAAAAATGAAATATATATATATATATATATATTCACACGCACATATATGTAAAGATTCTGCTTTTATATTTCTACAAGCTTTCCAATGTCATTTTGAGTGAACTTAATCATTATTTTTTAATGATTTCACCATATAATTAGAAAAAAATGACTTACAGCACAGTATATTACTTTTGCAGTTCAATCGAGCTTTGGAATCCGGCATTTCCATTCATATTCAAATTAATAATCATGAAATCATAATGTAGATTTTGTTGCCTTTTGTGTTACATTTGCCTGTTAGAGCAGAAAAGTTAAATAAATATTTTACTGATGCTTCCTTTTTTTTAAGTTTGGCTTTGGGGGACATGATATTGTGTGGATGTAGGTGGTCTTTTTTTCTTTTTTAAGCTATGTAGAGGAGAGAAATGAACAGGTTAGAAAAGAAATAGGAGTTGCTTTTTAAACAAATTACAGACCAGAGATAAACCACATACCCAATCCCTTAATCTGTCCCATTTCTTATTTATATTAATTGAAGAAAAAATACTGGCTTTGTAGCAAGATGCATTCTTCCAAGTAACACTCAGAAAAAGAAAAAGGCTACTTCCACATTGTAATTACTTAGCATTCTTTTTCATTTTTGCTTGAACAAGGTGAAAAATGTCAGTAGGTCTGCTCATGCAAAAGAAAAGAAGTATAAAATATCAAACATGCATTCATTAGAGATTATTATAGAAAAGAGTATTTAACTTTAGGGAGGAAACACTTAACCTGATACACATTAAGTTCTCCTCTCTTCTCCTCTAAGAAAATGAGAATAATTAAGGAGAATGATTACAGGTGCTGCTAATTGGTTCCAACCTTAAGGACACCACTTATGACACTTTTGTTTTTATTGATGATAATTCTATAACATAATCATACTTACTCTTATTACCATTGACAAAACTATCGTCTTGAGAATGCTAAGCACAGCAAATGGCTGTACCTTTGAATATATTACAAAAAACAAGTGCTTTTGTGTGCCTTAGTTGATCTTCATGCCATTAGATGTAGCTGAGTGCCACGTTTTTCCACTTGGAATAAATGTTAACCCTGACTACTTCCTAGACTTGGTAGCATTTGGTGGACTCCGGTGCATTTTTCTGCAATGTGATATGCACTTGTTGGAGTGTATAGAGGGAATTTATTTTTTTATTTTTATTTTTTTAAAGACTTCGTTTATTTATTCATGAGACAGAGAGAGAGGCAGAGACACAGGCAGAGGGATAAGCAGGCTCCCTATGGGGAGGCCCATCCAGAACTCGATCCCAGGTCCTGGGATCACAGGATCATGACCTGAGCCAAAAGCAGATGGTCACCCATGAGCCACTCAGGTGCTCCTATAGAGGGACTCTAAAAGAAATGTAAATGGTGAGTTGATTTCTTAATTTCTAAGAATTCTTGACCTCAAAATCTTTAATCACTTTTGATTTTCTGAAGGACTTTTAAAATTTAAGAAAAATTTTGAACAGCTCTTCTTTTAATGTTATTTTTCCCTTGAACTCTTCACTCTTTTAAAGAACACGTACATATGCATGTGTGTATACATGTATTAACTCATATCACGTTAGTTTTCAAAAACTTTTTCTTCTCTCTTTCCATAACTGCCATCATTTTTATGAGAAAAAAAGCAACTTTAAATAGTGTGTTCCTACTCTCTAGTCAGTTACCTTGCCCAAGTCCTGAAACCTTAACTGAGGGATCCCTGGGTGGCTCAGCGGTTGGGCGGCTGCCTTTGGACCAGGGAGTGATCCTGGGGTCCCGGGATCGAGTCCCGGGATCAAGTTCTGGGTCAGGCTCCCTGAGGAAGCCTGCTTCTCCCTCTGCCTGTGTCTCTGCCTCTCTCTCTCTCTGTCTCTGTGTGTGTCTCTCATGAATAAATAAATAAAATTCTTTAAAAAAAAAGAAAAACAAGGAATTTGGATACATGCGGTGACACAGAGAATGAATAATGTACTGCACACACACACATAAACAAATGCACAAAAAAGAAACTTTCTTGAGAATTTTATGCCATGTCTTCAAAACAGAGATGATAGGCATATGAGGTATAATGCAACAGCTGATGACAAGAATGATATTTAAATATATACATTTTATTACTAAAACAGTAAATTATTAAAGAAATGACAATTGAAACAACACTAATAACACAAATTATTTTGCATATCATATGGAGGGGGAAGATAAATACTACACAATGCTGGCAAGAGTATGGAGAAAGTAGTGCTCTGATTTTCTGCAATAGTGCTAATCGGTAAAACTTTTTGGAAATTACTTTGAAAATACATCTTGAGGGATCCCTGGGTGGCGCAGCGGTTTGGCGCCTGCCTTTGGCCCAGGGCGCGATCCTGGGGACCCGGGATTGAATCCCACATCGGGCTCCTGGTGCATGGAGCCTGCTTCTCCCTCGGCCTGTGTCTCTGCCTCTCTCTCTCTCTCTGTGACTATCATAAATAAATAAAAATTGAAAAAATATATTAAAAAAAAGAGAAAATACATCTTGAGTTTCAAATATTGCATAACCTTTGACTCAGCGATACTATGTTTATAAATGGACCATGTGTGTACTAACACAAGTCATACAAAACTGTATGCACAGAAGTATTTGCTGAGTGAGTGTTGAGCTTTAGCTCTAGAATCAGACAGACCTGAGTTGTAATTACCATTTCGTTACTTTCTTTTTTAAATATATATATATTTATATATATTTATATATATATATATTGGAGTTCGATTTGCCAACATATAGTATGACACCCAGTGCTCCTCCCATCAAGTGCCCCCCTCAGTGCCCATCACCCTGTCACCCCATCTCCCCCACCTACCTCCCCTTCCACTTCCCCTTGTTCCTTTCCGGAGTTAGGAGTCTCTCATGTTCTGTCTCCCTCTCTGATATTTCTCACTCATTTTCTCTCCTTTCCCCTTTATTCCCTTTCACTATTTTTTTATATTCCCCAAATGAATGAGACCATATAATATTTGTCCTTCACCGACTGCCTTATTTCACTCAGCATAATGCCCTCCAGGTCCATCCATGTCGAGGCAAATGGGGGGTATTTGTCGTTTCTAATGGCATTACTTTCTAGATATGTGAGCTTAGGCAAGTTACATAGCATGTCTAGATTTCACTATCCTTTGAGAATTAAATGAAATGATGTCTATAAAGTGTGTAAGAAAGAGTTTGGCACCTCCTAAGTACTTGAGAGATGTTTATTAGTCTTTGTAGTGAAGATAATATTGTTATAAATATTATGCAACATCATTTATAATAGTTAAGGTTTCAAAACAAGCCCCTTATTCAACTGGGATATCAGTTAAATAAACTTAGGTTCATTGAATAGAATACAACAGAGTCACGCAAAAGAAGAAGATCAATCTATGTGGAAGAAAAGGCAAGAAATACTTTGAAAAACATAGTTTTAGTATTAATAGTATTATTCCACGTGTGTGAAAAGACACTAATATATTTTGACTAGTCTATTATCAACAGAAAGAGGGAAAAGAATATGAACCAACATATTAATAGTGGTTATCTCTGGGAAGTGGAATAATGAGCCATTTTTATTTTTCTCTATTATATTTTTTGAGAAATTTAATGTTTTTTAAGGTCATTCTTTATTGTCTGCCAAAGTCAAAAAATGTATCAGGAAAAATTAATCCTGCTTTTCTGGCATTAAGGATATAGACCAGAATATGTCATCTATCTCTATGTATGGAGATATAGATATAGATATAGATATAGGTATAGGTATGTAGATATAGATATAGCTGCATACCATATCTATAGATAGAGATAGGTGACATATACTGGTCTGTAGATAGATATAGTGTATGAATGTATCTTTATATCTCCATACATAGAGGTAGATGACATATTCTGGTCTGTAACTTTAATAAAAAAAATAAGATGCACATATAAAATATTAAGTAAGTAGGTATCATGTAGCCTGATATGTTCTTTATTTGAAAGTTAGAGAGAACCATGGAAATTCATTAACACTTTTTGTGGTATCAGTACTTAAAAAAGAAACCCTAGAAATGGAAGGAACCTCAATACTTCTCTGAGTCCAGCATCTCACCAAGAGCACAAATTCACTGAAAGCCAACTCCACTAACTTCATCTGATTTGGGGGATAATAAGCTACTAACTCCAAAAGTAAAACATTGCTGTTAGAACGTTATTTCTTAGATTGATTAGAATGTGCTTTCTCATAAAATCCCTGCCATCATTTCTATTTTTGTTTCATAAACTGAATGAGGCTCTTTATAAACTCTCTTTAGATGAGAGCTTTTTAAATAGTTTCAGGTTGGATACACATAGTTTTTTCATTTAAGATTTTCCCCAATTCTTATTACTTTTCTGTGTATCAGAGGATTTCCAGGCTCATTACCTTCTTGGTGCTCATATCTGAACGTCCTCAGAGACACTTATTCTCCTTTAGAGTCTGACTCATGCCATTCCAAAGTCAGGATAACCTTTCAAAGGGAATAGTCAGCTTGGTGATCCAGCTGTTTATTAGTCCTAGCAATATCAGGCTTGATGTTCTCTAACTATAAGTATCAAGGCAGACAAAAGTTTCTTTACTATTTTCTAGTTTCAAGCCTATTTTATTATTTTCGAATTTGTATTTTTATGAAATGTAATAATTTACAAATTATTTTAACAAGCTTTATATATCTTTTATAAATCTTGCAAAATTTTAAGGTAATCCGGATCCAAATATTTGCCCTCTTAAGTAATGTGGGAAGCTCATTTCAGTACAATTAAAGTGTTAGGAACTATGAAATAGCAACACATTGAAAGAGTCAAGACCAGACCACATTCCTTTCATTTTAACTTAATTTAACATCATCATGAAGAGTAAATTAAGGGTTGACTATATTTTTCAAATTATATATTAACATACATACACACATATGCATGCACGCACGCACACACACACACACACACACACAGACACACATTGAAGCATACTTTGGAGCAAAAAGGGACATTAGTGTAGTGATGACTTGTAGGGCAATCACCAGAACATTAGCCTTATATGGGATTCTAAGCTCTCTTAATAAATAATCAAGCCTAGAATATTGTTGTGAAGTTCCACTTACGAGGCACATAGTGCTCAAATTCAACTTGACATTTGATATTCTATGTCACCACTATGAAAGTTCTTGTATTTTTTGAAAATGCTTTGACAGGGAGTCAATTTGCAATTGAGATGAAGGATTATCGATGTTGCTTGCTTTTATAAAGATGTAGTGGGAGGAGACATGTAAAATATCAAAACATTTAGTTGGATGTGAGAAGAAACTTATCTTGGTGTATTTTCAAAGCTTCTCTTTTATTTTAAAATATTTTTAAAAATATGACAGAGAAGTTTTAAGATTTGGGATTTGACAAAGGGTGAAGCCGTTAATGCAGGGAGGTGCTGCCAAAACTCAGCTGACAAGCGACCTGGGACACTCACCTTTCTCACTAGGCCCTTGTATTGATCCAAATTTTTTTGAAAATTTATCCTCTAAGATTATTTTATTGGATTGTTTGTTTAACAGACAGGCAGAGAGCAGGGAGCAGGAGAGGGAGACACAGACTCCTCAAGCACACTCGGCCCCAAGCGCAGAGCCTGCCAGGGGCTGGTTCCCAGGATGCTGAGGCCATGACCTGAGCCACAACCAAGAGTCAGATGCTAAGTGACAGAGCCACAGGCGTCAAGCCCCGTGTTCCTGCTGTGGGCACTCCTGCCTTCCCCCTGCCCCCCGCAGCCACTGAGAGCTCGGGCTTTGGTCTGCGCTCCAACTCCCAGGTGGTCTGGAGGCTACAGTGCAGGCTGCACGTCTCCTCTGTCCCACCTCAGGCTGAAAGGGCCTCAGCCCTGAGAAGGAATCATATCTGCCCAACCACCCCCAGCCGGAGGGAGCTGCTGGAGCAGCAGGTAGAAGAACTGGTGCCTGCCTTGCTGCACATTGACTCCTTGTCCATATTTGAATTCCTAAATGTTTTGGAGGAATATGGCACCCCTGAAGAGGTGCTGGACCTGCTGTTTGCAAAGTGAACACCCTGACTCCACAGCCCAGTGGGATGGGCCACCTACTTGTTGGGAGTCTTGGGGAATGTTCCTGAACTTCCCGGCCCCTGGGGCTGCTCCTCCGACTGGAGTAGAGTCATGCAGGGCCTAATTGGGTCCCGCAGGGCAGCCCCCGGGCCTGGCCTGTGACAGGTCGGCTAGAGGGGCTGTGCTTGTGCTCAGCAGTCGTCGTTCTGTCCCCATGACGAAGCCTGTGCCGCCTCCCCACCGTCACCAGGGTCTTGAGCTGGCCTGTTTTACCATGGAAAGGGAGTTTTGAGTCCATCTGGGGTCTGTATCCTGGGGCATTCGCAGTAGGGGTCCCCGGGGACACCGGGGCGCCCAGGCCCACTTGGATATCGGCCATGGGCCTGGCCGGAGCCCTTTCATTCCTCAAGCATTCAGGAAGCGCCAGCAGGTGCAGGAGCTTCTCCAGGAGCTGCCCATGGCCCCACGCACAGAGCTGACGGCCCCCCAGGGCTCCGGACTAGTCAGAGGTCAGAGGGTGACAGCAGCTATGAGGAGAGATCGGGTCCACAGGACGATTCATGTGATGCCCCCCGCCCTCCTCTGGATATCGATGCATTGTAGCTTCCTGCAAGAAGGAAGGAATCCTGGACCAGTGGGAAATGTGAGTGAGCCCTGGCTCATGCAGGGGAGCCTTCCCTCTCCAGGAGGGCCGCGAGGGGGCTGTGGGCTGGAGGGGCTGCTGGACCCTCACCCCACAAGTCTGCAATTCCTGTGACAGGGTAAAGGTCTAATGGGTCCTTTGAGAAAAGAGGAAAGGAGAGCTGTGGATGGGATACGGGCTTTGTGGGAGAGCACTGGGACCCCTAATGGAGTCCTTCTCCACATCTGCCCCCTTCAAAGCCCTCTGTCTCCCCGCCACCTGGGACCCAGAGCAGAGGGTGTGGGGAGCATCGCACTCACCAATCTGGTGGCACCTGGACCCGGGTGCACAGCAGGTGCTCAGGAGGGCCAGTGAGGGCTCTTGGACCAGATGGCCCCTACCCTGTCAGATTAGAGTCAGTGGAAGGACACCCCCTGGGTGCCCCTCATGAGTGAAGCAGCGCAGAGCCACAGGAGGGAAGGCGGTGGTACCGGGCGGCTCCTGGCAAGGCCTGGCGAGACACAGAGCCCACACCCTCCCCGCTTGGACATTCCCAGAGTGACAGTGTGTGCAGTGAGGGCAATGACAGGCCAACGCCCCCCTTCCCCGGACATCTGCCGGTGGATTCAAGGGGCAAGTGGGCAGGGAGCCAGGCTGAGGAGTGAGTCCCAGTTCCCCAGGAAAGACAGTGATGGTCACGCTGCTGGTATGGGCTCCCACGCACAGAGGTCTCCCAGTCGCTCATGGTGTACCTGTCTGACTGCATTCTGGGGCCAGGGTGGAGAGGAGACCTACATTTGCTACAGCTTCAGCACAAATCTCTCTCTGCCAGCTTCTCTGACCATTCGCTCTCTTAGAGCTTCCCCCACTTGATGGGTGAGGGACCAAGGAGTACCATTCCTCTCCCTCGCTGGAAGGGGAGGAGAAGAGGACCTTGGGCTGCCTTAGCACAAAGCCAACACACACTCTCCTATGTAATGAAACTCCCTTTCCCGTTTCAAGTCTTTTCATGCAGTCTACCAGTGCATGATGACGGGCGACGATCACAGGACTGCTTTGCGTCTAGCACTCATTGAGCCTCTTCGAGAAAGTGGATACAACAGGGAAAGCCCCAGTCAACATCGTGTTAGGACTGCACCCTGAACGTTGGGAAGATAGAGAATGAGTTGACCATAATCCCACTTCTCTAAAACCAATGGCACCTCTTTTTCGTGTTTTCTCTTCCACTATCTTATCAAGTATTCATTGCATGTGGGTCCTTCTGATTTTAGGGGGCGGATCTATTTCCTGGATCTGAATGCCTGTTTCCCTTCCCAGATTAGGAAAGTTTTCAGCAATGACTTATTCAAATACATATTCTGGCCCTCTGGCCCTTTTGGTGCCCTCGGGAACCCCAATTAAATGTAGGTTTTTCTTCCTCAGGCTTTCGTTTATTTCCCTTAATCTATCCTCATGGTCTTTTAATTGTTTGTCTCTTTTTTCCTCAGTTTCCCTCTTTGCCATCAACTTGTCTTCTATGTCACTCACTCGTTCTTCCACCTCATTAACCCTCGTCGTTAGGACCTCTCCAGTTTGGATTGCATCTCATTTAATTGATTTTTAATTTCTGCCTGATTAGATCTAAATTCTGCAGTCATGAAGTCTCTTGAGTCCTTTATGCTTTTTTCTACAGTTACCAGTAGCTTTTTAATAGTGCTTCTGAATTGGCTTTCTGACACTGAATTGTAGTCCAGATTTTGTCACCCTGTGGGAGAGAGGACTGTTTCTGATTCTTTCTTTTGAAGTGAGTTTTTCCTTCTAGTCATTTTGCTCAGTGCAGAGTGGCCAAAAACAAGTTGTTGGGAAAAGGAGAAAAAGAGAGAAGATAAGGAAGAAAAGAAAAAGAAAAGAAAAAAAAAAAGGGAAAAAGAAAGAAAAAAAAAGAAGAAAAGCAAAAAAGGGGGAAGAAGCAACAGAAATCAAAACACAAAAAACAAGGGGGAGTATCTTCTGGTTGTGTATACTGTAAATCCCTCGACTTCCCTTGACCTTTCCAGTGCTGCTTGGTCAATTTTTTTTCCCCCTGTCGGTCTAGCTGGTCTTCTGGGGCAGGGGTCTGCTGTGCTGATTCTCAGGTGTGAGCACTTGGGGGAGCTGCTCAGCGTCCTGCCTGGTGCAGGGCTCAGTGAAGGTTGTTTAACCTGTTTGTCCTGTGAGGACACAGTGAGGCTCAGTGGGGGTTGTTTACCCCTGAGGCCCCAGGAGGAACCACCTCAGTGGCGGGGCCAGCTCTCCAGCCCTGGAGTCAGCTCCCACAGTAACTGCGGAGCTCTCAGCCTGCAAGGGCCTGGATGCTCCCGCGGGGGGGGGGGGGAGGGGCCGCTGATCTGCTCAGCTCGGGGCCACCGGCTGGAGGAGTGTCCTTGCTGTCCTGGGCCCTCCTGGCCTCTGCCTGTCCCGGGGGGGAGTGCCGGTTCCTGGGCTGTGTCCCCAGCACCCTGTGCTCCTGGGTCCAGCCGTGTGTGCTGCAGCCCTTTAGGGAACTCGGCCGTAGGGTGTGGGCCTGGGGGTGCAGGTCCTGTTGGTGCAGGTCCTGTTGGTGCCCCTGGGAGCCTGAGCACATCCCCGCCCTCCTGGGGTCCTACTCCACCTCCCTGCAAGCGCCTTTCTGCCCGGGAAGATTGGGGAAGCTCCTGCTCCTCCGGGCCGGGCTCTCCCGTCCTGGGGGCTCTCGCCGCGGCCCTAGCCCAGCTCCTCGCGCCCCCCCCCCACTCGGAGGCCTTTTTTTTCTTGTTTATTCATGAGAGACACAGAGAGAGGCAGAGACATAAGCAGAGGGAGAAGCAGGGTCCCTGTGGGGAGCCTGATGAGAACTCAATTCCAGGACCCTGGGATCATGACCTGAGCCAAAAGCAGATGCTCAACCACTGAGCCACCCAGGTGCCCCTCTCTTACTGCGTTTAAGGTCTCTTTAATCCTTAATGTTCACAGTTTCTCTCTGTTAGAGCTAGCTGTGGATTTCTTGTTTCTGTGAGATTTCATAATGTGTCCCGATTCTGAGGATTAATGTGTTTTATCATTTCTGGAACAAATTCAGTTATTATCACTTTGAATATTTCCTCTTCCTTATTTTCTCTAGTTTCTGCATCTTATACTTTTATCAGACATATGTTGCACTCTTTTTAAAAATTTTTTTTATTGGAGTTCAATTTGCCAACATACAGCATAACACCCGGTGCTCAGCCCATCAAGTGCCCCCCTCAGATGTTGCACTCTTAAATTCTATTTTACAGTCTTCTTAACCTTACTTTCATATTAAATGGGTTTGATCACCAAATTCCAATGTGTGCGTTTGTGTGGGGGGGGGTGGTTTCCCCATACCACCAAGCACTTCTTCAACATCAACTGGGTATGCGACCTTTCAACTCAATTCTGACACTGCTCACCTAGAGATAGCTTCAGATTCCACACGTTAAGGGTTCAGTACCACAAGACTAGCTCCACTTCAGATACCAGTCACAGTCTGGTTGACTTGTCATTCTGACTATGAATCAGAGGTTCCCAGGGCCCCTTCCTTGGGTTGGATTAATTTGATAGAGCCGGTCATAGAACTCAGAGAAACTTAGATTACTGGTTTATTATAAAAGGATATAATTCAAGAACAGCCAGATGGAAGATATGCACAGGGCAAGTTATGTGGTAAGAGACACGGGGCTTCCATGACCTCTCTGGCATGCCACTCTCCCAGCACCGGCCATGTGTCTACCAACCCAGAAGCTTTCTCAATGTTATCCTTTGGGGGTTTTATGGAAGCCTCATTAGGTAAGCATGATTGATTACATCGTCGGCCATTGCTGATTCATTCAAACCTCCAGCCCCTCTCCCTTCCTCAGAGGTCAGGGGGTGGGACTAGAAGTTCCCACCCTTTATTCTTGGTTGGTGCCCCTGACAACCAGCCCCATCCTTAGGTGCTATCCAAGTCACCTCACTACCATAAACGCAGTTGTGGTGGTAGTGGGAAGGGGCTTGTTATAAGTAATAAGACACTCAGTAACCTTTATGGCTCTGAGGTGATTTCAGGAACTGAGAACAAGAGACCAAGTGTTATGACAAAGGATGCTCCCCTTGCTCTTATTGCTCAGAAAATTCCCAGGGTATTGGGAGCTATGAGCCAGGAGCTGTGGACAAGGGCCAAATAAATGAGAAATATATTTTGGTCATCTGAATGGCCAAATACATATTTCATATAAATCAAAATATCACAGATTGTTTCCTTCTTTCATCTCTTTGTGCTGTCTCTTGATAATTCCCTCACATCATCCTTTCTCTCTTCAGTGCCATCTAATGTCAAGTTTATCTTATTATTATTACATTATTATTTCAATGATCATATTTTTCAAGCTGCTATTAGAAAATGGTGTCCAGGGACACCTGGGGGGCTCAGCAGTTGAGCGCCTGCCTTTGGCCCAGGGCCTGATCCCGGAGTCCTGGTCCCGGGATCAAATTTCACTTTGGACTCCCTGCATGGAGCCTGCTTCTCTGCCTCTCTCTCTCTCTCTCTCTCTCTCTCTCTCTGTGTGTCTCTCATGAATCAATAAATAAAATCTTAAAAAAAGAAAATAGTGTCCAATCTGAAGTGTATACTACCCACTGAGTTTACTTCAATGACTATATTTTTCATTCTGGTATTGGTTTTGTTGTTTGTTTGTTTTGGCATCTGTTCTGCAGTATCTTGTGCTTTTTAACAGAATTTCAAGTTTTTGTTCTATGCCTTTAATTACATGATATTATTGCTGAAGTGTTTGTGTAAATATGCCCTTCTTTATGCCTGCTGACCATCCCTCACACGGATTGTTTGCTCATATGTTTTCTAAATTTGGATTGTGAGCTCCTCTTCAGCAGGGCTTTCCTTGTGACTTGGACTATGGTGGTGTTACTACAGAGAGATAGACTGTGTATCTAACACCTCAGAGGTATCACTGACCTAAAAACAGTTTAATTTTTGGCTGTGGATTTCTGTATCACATAGTTCACGTTTTGGACTCAAAACAGGGTCAGGAGGTAGGCACAGAATTCTTTTTTTTTTTAAATATTTTATTTATTTACCCATGACAGAAACACACACACACACACACACACACACACACACTCACAGAGACAGAAGAGAGAGACAGTGAAGCAGGCAAAGGTAGAAGCAGGTTCCCTGCAGGGAGCCCGACACAGGACTCAATCCCAGGATGCCAGCATCACCCTCTGAGACTAAGGCAGATGATCAGCTCTTGAGCCACCCAGGCATTCCAGGCACAGGATTTTAATATCTCAGGAGAATTTTTTTTTTTAACTCAGACCTCAGTAGGAAACCTTACCATTTCTTTGTGATAACAGTTGTTTTAGATCCATATAGAAAAGCAGCAAAACCTAAGCTCCTAGCAGTTAACAAATTGAACAATCTGCACGCCAACCAATCCTAGACTGCCATAACATCACCTCAAGTGCTTATCTCTACTTATTTTCTTCAACTGGACATTTCCTTTTCATTATCTAGGATTGGCTGCACCATAATTTGCCTAAATCCTTATTTACATGCATTAAGGTTGTCTCGCATATTTCTCTAACTCTCATAAAAAATATCACCATGAATAGTCCTACAGGTATTGAGAATTATGGGTGTTGTTTTGTATCTTCCTGGTGTATGAATTTTTTTCTCAGCAGCATTCATCAACATCAGAAAGTCAAATTGTTGGAATCTCTCATACTGGGGATTTTCTGCCCAGGAAAGCAGAATAAAAAGATCTGTCAAGAGAGCATAGACTATGGTAAGAAAACCAATGAAATTATGAATCATAGATTCTGAAGTGGGCGAGGAGAGAAAACAAGATAACAGGAATCAGAATTAATAAGAAAGAGTGGGTGTAGGCCCCAGTGAAGTAGGATCAATTCAGTGATTACAGTGTAAGTTCAGGAAGTAGTAGTCAGAAAATGCAATGTATGTGTACATGATATCATGGGTGGGATAATTCTTGGGTCCTGGAAAAGACCAGGTATGGCCACAAGCAGCTGAAGTCGAATGGATGGGTGGATATTATTGATAAAGAAATCAAAGGAGAAGCCAAAGTATTGAATCTACATGGACACTGTGGATTCGATGGGATCATCTACATGGACACTGACATCACTCAAGACGAAGGACACTGAAATAGGCCTCAGTCCTATTTCTGGGTCCCTGGGTTGCTCAGTGTATTGAGCATCTGCCTTTGCTCCAGATCATGATCCTGGAGTCCTGGTATCTAGCCCCATGTCAGACTCCACAACTAGTGGGAAATCTGCTTCTACTTCTCCCTCTGCCCCTCCCACAGCTGTTTCTTTTTCTTTTTTCTTTCTTCTTTCTTCTTCCTTCTTCCTTCTTCTTCCTCCTTCTTCTTCCTCTTCCTTCTTCCTCCTCCTTCTTCTTCCTCCTTCTTCTTCTTCCTTCTTCTTCCTTCTTCTTCCTCCTCTTCCTCCTCCTCCTCCTCCTCCTCCTCCTCCTCCTCCTCCTCCTCCTCCTTCTTCTTCTTCTTCTTCTTCTTCTTCTTCTTCTTCTTCTTCTTCTTCTTCTTCTTCTTCTTCTTCTTCTTTCTCTTCTTCTTTTTCTTCCTCTCCCTCCCTCCTTCCCTTTCTCTCTCTTTCAATCTCTCTCTCTTGCTAACTTTCTCAAATAAATAAATTTTTTTTTAAAAAATGATGATGGACTCAAGACTAAGACTTTGAAATAAGCACAAATTATTCACAGAAACAAAGGTATCCATATCAGAAATGTCAGGAAAATGGTGAGTAGCAAAGTTTCTATGGGACAAGAGATTTTCTAATTGGAGGACAGGAAAAATAGTTTCAAGGAGTCAGAAGAAACAAGGAAAATACTCTACATCCCCACCTCAAAGAACTGTAGAGTCTGGGAGAAACGGTCCCTATTTAAGACATATGCTAAGGAAGCAGTATTTTCATGGAAAATCCAGGTTACAGTTAAAGCCAGGAGATTCAAGAAACAGGAAATCAAGAAACTGTCTAAGGAAACAGGAAGTTTTCCAGGCATGCAGCTGGACCACTTAAGGAATGCAATGGATGGTTGGGTGAAGTACGCAAGGATATGGATATTGGGCCAAGGAAGCACAATCAGAATATGATGGGGATAAGAGTACAGGAGAGAATACAGGACCAAAGGGGCCAATGATTTGGGTGATGGTCGAAAAACCCAAGAATAATAAGCAGAGAGAACTGCTACATCAGACAAGGGAAGGGCAAGGACACAAGAGTCTCCTAACTCACCTGACATGCAGTTGGGCATCTCAGGTAGTGAGCCAGGAAGGAAGCCCAAATGTAGGTACTGAGCACTCGGGAGCTGTTGGCCTCAGTCCTATTTCTGGCTACAGGGGAGGGTCAGGCAACACACCAAGGGACCCCGGGAACCAAGAAAAAAGCTACACTGTCAAGTCCTGTTCCAAAGCATCCCCACAAGATCCTGTCCAGAAACATGGGAGAGGGTCAGCTGACAGTACTCTGTGCATGCTGTGCACTGTCCCACAGGCCTGCCTGCGACACCCCAAGTTTTGGCTCAAGTGTCAGTCACACCGGTTTGGAACCCACTGCCTGCCTATCTACTTCCCTGTCTGGCCTACAGTATCCTTACGGGAAAAATAGACATAATATCACTGACCACTCCATGTTCATGGAGGGACCTAAGTGATGCACAAGGGCTTTGGAGAGTGTAGTAAGTTAACCAGCTGGAGGCATGCACGTCCCACTTTGCCCACACCTGCTTCAGATCCATTCTCTTGGTGCGCAGCCCCTGACTGCAGCACAGCCCTTTCACTGATCTTTGCCTAGTAAGGGGCAAAACTACAGGTTATCCCAAGGCCTAGGGACTCCTCGATATTTCTTCTGTCTGCTATTTCCTGGGGTCAGTCTCCAACCTCGCACCCGGGGCCCTGTCCCTGGCTGGTGAGCCCGCTGACACGCCCGGAGGGAGGGGCACACATATTTCATAATGGGCATTGAGCCAGGGGATGATGCGGGGCTGGCGTGGGACATAAAGACTGGGGTAAGTCTGAGCTTATGTCCAGTTACTCATTTGGTCAAGATGAGTAACTAGCCAAACGCCGTTTGGAGAAATGACCAAAAAGCTGCCTCGGATCTCCTGTTCTCGACCCCAGGCTCCACCTGCCTACTCTATTCCTTCCTCCTCTGGACCCTGCCCTCCACCTATCTACTCTATTCCTCCCGCCTCTCGTTGTCCTTCCTCCTCTCATCGTCATCCAAAGCCGCTTCCTCTTGTGTCCATTTACACCCCCAACACTCCCCAGGATTGTCCACCTCTCTCAACTCACAGGCCTACCTGTTTCCCTCCTGTTCCTAGTGCTTTCCTTTCTAGCCGCGCTAACCTACAGGTTTCCCCACGCACTCCTTGCTCTATTCCTTCCAAAAGGTCCAGTCCCCGCTGTTTTTGTCTCGCTCCTGTTCCCTGTTTCCCCACTGTCTACTTTCCTCCTATTCCCACTCTCAGCCCCAAGAAGACTTGAAAGTCTTATCCTCCCCAACCTTCCAGCCAACTCCAACCAGACCTCCGTGATTCACAAATCCTATCCTGGAGAGATGATTTCCCTGTGAGTGGGCCGGTCCTGATATCATCCGGAATTGCCAGAACAGTCGATCCCCAGGAGCTTGACTTGGTGAAGGTTGGGAACTCAAGACAATGCCAATCAACATTTAGCTCGGAGGGTAAGCCTTTTCCATGATGGCGTTTTCACCCATAACAAGGTTATTGTACTATTCTCTGTATGTTACCTTCATCCTTGGAAATCGCCTTCAGATGCCGGAGATACCTTTAGCAAGATCCTTTTTTCCAGAAAACCTGTTTCTTTCCTCTCTTTCCCAATTAGCCAGCCTGAATGAATTCTACATTTATAACTGGTTTCTCCGTAGAATTTGGTCTGTGACCACAGAGCAAACAGCAAGACCAGGGACACAAGGTAGAGAAGAGTGAGTGGAAAACATCTCATCTGATCTCTACACGGGTGAGTCCTATTGATCTGCCCTGGATGAAAGTGAATGCGAGAATGGGCGACCCCTAAGAACTCACACACAGAGCACAAGACCCCTATTATAGACATACAAGGATTCAAGGTTCCTTGGTCTGGTTCCTCCAAGACTCTATTGTCCTGCACCCTAGGACTTGTAGAAACGTACTAGGGATTTTCTGTTTTGAGAAATGCCTCCTGCAAAAAGGTGCGGGGTGGGGGCGCACCTCCCATTGTCTTGTCATCAAAGCTCTGAGGGTTGAACCTCTGGATCCCAGAAAATGGCAAGTACCAAAGCCTAGAAGGCAAGGATACATCCATATCCTTTCCAGATGATAGCATCAGACAAACTTATGATATATATAGATATTTATATATTATGTCCATCACAATATATTAACATAATTCACATAATAATATAATATATATGTATTTATTATATATATATTTAAAGTTCTCTTAAACCAATATACAGATTCAGTGGAATCTCAATCAAAATTCTAACGCATATATTTGAACACTTGACAAGCTGATTATCATTGCACGGAGAAGGTAGAGAGATGAAGGTGTGGAATGGGGCTTGCTGAACCAAATGCCAGGGCTGATACGACAGACCCCGCATCCGTGTGCATCCAGTGTGTGCAGTGCAGCGTGCGGGCAGAGCCAGGCTAGGCGAGGCAGGCAGAGGAGCCCCCAGGCTAACAGGGTCCACATTTGGGTGATGGTGCTGTCCTTGCTGATTTGGTGTGGGGTTTGTGGCTGGACAAGTGACCCTACACCAGTGAGTGTGTGGAGCTTGGCACATGCCAAGGCAGACCCTGTCACAGGCCCTGCATGTTAGAAACTGCCTGGACGACCTGGTGGGTCACTGTAGTCAGGGTGGGGGCAGAGGTGGGTGTAGAATGGCTGACGAGGGAAAGGACCATGTTGGCCCAAACCCAGGGCTGGTGTCTGGCTGGAAGACAGGGAAGGGAGTTCCTTCTCCTCTCAATGCTTTGATTTCTGTGCAGGCAAGTAGCCGAGCAGAGGAAGGCCCTGCTCCACAGGTTCCCCAGGAGACCCCGGGAGGGGCAGAAGCGCACCTGGAAGGAAGACACAGAATCTTGTGATTATGTGAGGGTGAGTGTGCACTGCTTCCCCGTGCTGTGCCCTGTGGGGACTCGCTGGGCTCCACGGGCCTCCTGGGGGCGGCGGGGCTCCACTTCCACTCTGACCAGTGCAGTTGAGTGGCGCGGTCTTTGCACCCATTTTTCCCTTGGTGCCCATGAAGTTGCCTTATACCTTGTATGTGTGGGAATGGTGGGCCGGTTGGCGTGTGAAGGTCATTGGCGGGCACCTCTGGAGCCCATACCATCCTCAGAGAAGAACAGGTGACTGTCCTTTGTGACACGTTACCCCCCTGCCCATCCCCACTCAGGAGCTTCCACTGTGACCCCACAGCAGCAGGACTTCTATCGCCTCATGAGCAGAGCGGATGGAAGAGCCGGTCCAATGGAGGAAGCATGGATGTGAAGCAGGACCTTTGTGTGCTCCTCCCTGATGTTAAAAGTGCATCAACAGCATCCTGTCATGCCTTTGTTCTGGACCAGCCCTGCAGCCGGATTCCCTACTCCTAGGTCAACAGATCCGTTTTCTGTCTTTCCCTGTTCCGGGGGAGGGGGTGGTTAATAAGGTCTTAGGCATTTGTTGGTTTCTTTCCTTTCTGAATGTTCATTTTGCCTTGGTGCGAGGCCAAACTCATGGAGTCCCATGTGTTCTCTTTTCCCACAGCGTCCACACATGCAGATGCCCGTCTACACCACCAGGAGGACTTCTATCCCTGAGCCTGCCCTGCTGATGGAACCACGTACTGAGAACCCTGACGTGAGAGTCCGGTCCCATTCCACATCTCCTCTCAGTAGCCCTAAAGTTAGCCTCTGCCCACCTGGTGCACCTCCTGATGGTGATGTCCAGGAAGTGCCGACCACTGGCATACCTCAGCCGGCACGCCGGCCTTTCGTCAGGGCTCATAGCCTGGTTGTGCAGCAGAGATAAAAACAAACAAACAAGGCCCTGACGAGTCTCCCTCAAAGGTCCCCACGGTCCATGGGCTGGGAGACACCCAGGCACCACCCAAATATCCTGGGTGGATAGTTCCCTAAGGGGAACCCCTGTCCTGCTGTCAGCAACACTTTGGCAGAGAATTCCCCAATGCCCCTCCAGACTCCAGACAAGAAATATGCCCAGATGCCCCTAGACATGTTCCTGAACCTCCAAAAGAAAGCAGGATGGAGCCCCTCCGAACACACCCCCAAGATCATCCAGGGAGCCCCTGTGGGGTTTTTGGAGAATGTGTGTCCTCCAGCAAGCAGATGTGCACGTGGATGCACAGCTGTGCCCCCACAGACCAGGAAGACACCTGCCCTCTTGCCAAGAATGACCCCCAGCCCACACCTGCCACACCTCACCTGGAAACGCTGCTGCCGTGCACTGTGCCCCCTGGCCGTCCTCTGTGCGGGCCCCCACTCAGCCCCTGAGAATGGTCTTCACCAGATTGGACACGGGCTGCTGGAGCTCCAGGTTCCTAGCAGCTCCCTCATTCCATCCTCCGGAGAAGCCAGGCCCTGCTCAGGGCCCTCCTGCCACCCACATGTTGGGCGGAGCCTGTGTCTGTGTCCCCTGGAGTGTCCACGATGACCTGCAGCTGTCCTCATCCTCAGAAGACACAGAGAGGGAATGAGCCAGCTCCTGGCCTCGGTCACTTGTCCTCCACCCCACAGGACACTGACAAGTGTCTGTGGACCTGAAGAGATGGCCCACTCCTGGACTCATGTGGGGAATCCGCACTTGCTCAGCTGCACCGCATGGAAAATTTCAGGTCCACAGCGTCCTGACTCGTGTTCCTGGGGCCCGTGCTCAGACGCCCACCCCTCAACAGACACAGTGTACTTTTCTTTAGGGAAATCCATGCGCTGTGGCAAAGGCTACTCTTCCCTGTGGAATGTCAAGTTGTTCTTCTGGAGATACGTTACCTATGAAATGGAGGGAGGTTTGAGTGAGCACTTGTCACTTCAATGGAAATAAAATCTAAGATGTTGAGCTCTCTTTGGTTTTCACATGTCTGCATTTGGGGATTCGGCATGGGGTACCCACTGTGTGCTCTGCAAATGGATACCATACTTTTCCTGAGATGAGTTTTTCTTGACTCTGTGGTGGTAGTTTGTGGGAATTGCGATGGGCAATATTTCACCCATGTAGTTCATTTTTGTCCTTGAATGTTATCTTAGAGTTGTGTGTAGTGTTTTATTTCCCTTAATAAAATGTTAGCACCAATGAATAGTATGCATGTCTTTCCTTTGATTTTGTTCTGTGGATTTTTGTTTGTTTGTTTTTGCTCATCATTTCTGAACCTCCCTGTAGTTCTTTTAATTCCTCCAGCCTTAATTACCTGAGAAGAGACAGCAGCATGTTATGACCAGGGGATTCTTAGACATTGAGGGTCTAGGGCACACCCAGCTCTCCTGCATGAAGGGCTGTATAGGGAACATTGATCCCATGCATCCTGTGTGGGTGCCATGTGCACCGCAAGGGGCCAGGGTCACACGCTGATCTATAAAGGGATGAGTTTGTGGTTTCCCTCTATCCATACTCCAGAACCCACTTCACTGTTGGATCATGATGCCTCCTTTCTGATGCCTCGGCATGGAGATTTTTCACCCTCAAGATGATTTCTTTAGGAAGCAATCTTTGACAACTGGGTCCGTGTTGGTCCAAATAGCAGGAGATCCAGGCTACAGCTCTCTCTGTGTCTCTAGGAAATCTCTGATGAGAACCCATGGAAACAAAACAATACCACACCAAACCAAAGCAAACAAAGCCACAGTCATGTTGAGAGGATTCCTTTCTTAGGTAGAGCAACTGACTGCTCTTTCCTCACTCCAGAGCACCTATTTAAGAGTGCTCCCTCTTTCTCTGCAGATGCCTGTAGGTGAAGGTTGGAGGAGCTCCTCGATGAGCACACTAGGTTTTTAAGAGGCAGGGGACAGTACAGAAGCCACGGTGTGGGATCCTATCTCCTGCCCCCAAGCCCTCCGTAATGCCCATCCATGTAGTCATTATGTGACCTGGGTCAGTCTCTGGCCCGTTGAGCCTCAGGCCCCTGTCTCATCTCATGAATACTACCCTATTGCTATCTCATGGCCTCTGAGGAAAACCCGGCTTCCTGGCTCTTGATTTCTGGCCACTCAATGTATAGGTGGAGAAACAAACATTCCCTACCTTCTGGAAGCCTATGAAGGTCCCAGAGGCCCAGGAGTAGAAAGGCCTATCCTCACGGGGGATCTCAGGATTGGAGCTAGTGAAGTAGCATAAGGATTCTTGGACCTGTAGGTATATAGGGTACAGGGGTGAGGAGGCAGGCAGGCTTGAGGAAAGGGCCTTAATGCCGGGCCCTCCAGCAGAATTGGGACTTCATGTGCAGTTGAGGGGATTCCATCCTTGTGCCCAGGGAGACCAGTGAGAAAGGCTAGCTGAAGAAGTCCTGAGCAGACCTGTTCTCCCCCTCTAGTCCCCTCTTGTGTCTTTTGCTTCTCCACCAACATAAAACCAAACCAAAGCAAAGCTATCTTCCCAAAGGAAAATCCACTCTCATCCAGAAATGGAAGAAGAGTTAAATTCTGGACAAACTGGTATAGGTTTTGGATATACCAGGAGTGTGCCCTCACTTGGAATCAACCCAGGAGCAATTTCTGGAGCAGAGACAGTAGGAGTGGTATTGGCCACAATCCATCAGCACGGACTTCCAAAATTCTTAGAAAGACCAACTCCCATACTATTCACTCAAATTCATGATGGGGATTGACAATGGGCAATGCAGTTGGACTCCATTTTTGCAAGTGGATGTGAGAAAACAGGCATCCCCTTCCGAAGCAGCTGAAACGATCCAACTTTGTGTACTTCCAATAGATTCACTTCCTAGCTGCCATGTACTTATGGGACCTGCTTCCTTGCCCAGAGTGGAGACCATCTTTTCAGAAGGAGAGAGGCAAAACTGCCTTCTAGTTGCCGATGAAAAAGGTCTCTCAAAGAGTCCACTGCAAATGTCCATGAATGATGGGAATCCAACTCTCTGGATGTCAAAGAAGCAATATGGCCTGTCATCCGCGTGTATGTCCAAGGCATTCGACTTGACAAACCATCTCCAGGACTGAATCGAAGGGGTACCACAGAAAGGATGAGAGAAATCCCCAGGTAGATACTACAAGATGGAGACATTTCCCAAAGGTGACATATGCAGGAATGGATGTCAGATAGAGGACAGAGGACAGAGAAATAGGTGGTAAAAGTGTTCTTTTGGGGCCAATTCACAGCCCTCCATCCCCACTGGCAATACCCTGGCCGGGTCTGAGTGCCAGGGACCAGGAGAACCCGTGCTGTCTTTCCAGTGTGAAAGCTGGCAGGCTGGAGACCTGGGAATGACCATTGTGTCACTGCCAATGCTGTCCCACAGGGGCAGGGTTCTCGTCCTGGGACATAGGCGAGCTGTGTGCTCCAGGAAGGCCTGGGCTTGACTGGCTGAGGTCACTACACCAAGGAGGACATTCTGCTCCGCTAAGCCCACGGAGGTCAGAGTTCATAGCATCTCAAACTGTCCATCGGACCCCCTGGTGGATTGTATAGGGAAAGAGGAAATCCCCACAGACCCTTGAATTGAGGAAGAAACAGGTCCAACCTTGGTGCATGCAAATTGGCCAGTGGACTTGTCATTTGACACTTTTCTATTCTGTTTTTAGCCTTTATTTTTCAGCAGATGATTATTTTATTTGGTCAAATTCAGGTTGATTTAGTTCATAAAAATATAATTCATGATCCCACTTCAGATTCTTGTCTTCCCCACCTAATTGTCAGCTGAGTCTGTTGTATTAAAAAAATTTTCTGGTCCAACACTCCCCAAAAATCCCTTTTAAAACGTATTGCCCATCATTTTGGAGATGAATTGACCTGACCCTATAGATCAGTATTCTTCGTTTATGTCCCACACATGATCAGTGTCTCCATGATTGAACTGGTTCTTAATTTATACTTATTGGTGTTCACTTTTATTGTTTAGAAATGCTACTGCTTTTTGTGTGTCAATTTTGCAGGTTGCAATTTGGAAAAAAAGTTTCGTTAGCAGTCTGTGTGTATGTGTACCGTTTAGGGTTTTCTATATATATGATCAAGTGACTTGTGTAGAGAGATTGATAATTTTACTTCTTTTCAGATTTGGATGCTTTTTCTTGATTAATTGCTCAGAGTAGTACTTTCACTACTAAGTGAAATAGAAGTAATGAACTCTGACCTCTTTGCTTTGTACCTTAAAAAAAACCTTCCAGTTTCTCAACCTTGAGTCTGATGTTAGCTGTAGATTTTTATTGATTAAAATGATTAATATGATTTTGATTAATATGCTGAGGAAATTTCTTTTTATTAGTAGTTTATTGAAGGCTTTTGGTTAAGAAAGCTGGTGAACCTTATAGATGCTTTCTCTGCATCAATTGAGATCTCTGCTTATTGTGATTTTATTCATGCACTCTACTACATTGATTGCTTTGCCGATGTTGAACAATGCTTGCATTCGAGTAATAGAATCCTGGTTGGCCGTGGTGGTGTATAATCCTTTCAGTATGCTTTTGAATTAATTGTGCTTGTACTTTGTTGAAGATTTTTATATCAATGTTTATAAGGCATCTTGGTCTATACTTTCTTTTCTTGTAGTGTCTCTGTTAGGCTTTGGTATCAGGGTACTGCTAGCCTTATACAATGAGTTAGGAAGTATTTCCTACATTTCAATACTTAGAGATTGTTTGAGGAGTACTGTTGTTAATTCTCCTTTAAATATTTGGTAGAATTCACAAGTGGAGCCATCTTGTTTAGGACTTTCCTTTGTTGGGGATTTTTGATTACCAATTCAATCTCTCTCTCTCTCTCTCTCTTTTATACTTGAAAGTGCACATTTTGAATTTTATTGCATATATATATATTTAATTGGAGTTCTATTTGCAGCATATAGTATGACACCCAGTGCTCATCACATCAAGTGCCCCCCTTAGTGCCTGTCACCCAGTCACTTGGTCCCCTGCCCACCTCCCCTTGCACTACCCCTTGTTCGTTTCCCAGAGTTAGGAGATTCTCATGTTCTATCACCCTTTCTGATATTTCCCACTTATTTTCTCTCCTTTCCCCTATAGTCCCTTTCACTAATTTTTATATTCTCCATATGAATGAGACCATATAATGATTGTCTTTCTCTGACTGACTTCTTTCACTCAGCACAATACCCTCCAGTTCCATCATCCATGGCAAAGCAAATGGTGGGTATTTTTCATTTCTAATGGCTGAGGAGTATTCCATTATGTAAAGAGACCACAGCTTCTTGATCCATTCATCTGTTGATGGACACCAAGGTTCCGTGCACAGAGTGGCTATTGGGGATGTTGCTGCTCCTTTTTCCAGTATAACTTGTTTTTGTCCACTCTGCACTGAGCAAAATGACTAGAAGGAAAAACTCACCTCAAAAGAAAGAATAAGAAAAAGTCCTCTCTCCCACAGAGTTACAAAATTTGCATCACATCAATGCCAGAAAGCCAATACAGTAGCACTATTATAAAGCTACCGGTGACTCTAGAAAAAAGCATAAAGGACTCAAATTAATTAAATCATGAATGAGAAAAGAGAGATCACTACCAACACCAAGGAAATACAAATGATTTTGAAAACTTATTATGAGCAGCTATATGCCAATAAATTAGGCAATCTAGAAGAAACGGACACATTTCTGGAAAACCACAAACTACCAAAACTGGAACAGGAAGAAATAGAAAACCGGAGCAGGCCGATAACCCAGGAGGAAATTGAAGCAGTCATCATCAGAAACCTCCCAAGACACAAAAGTCCAGGGCCAGATGGCTTCCCTGGGAAATGCTACCAAATGTTGAAAGAAGAAACCATACCTATTCTACTAAAGCTTTTCCTGAAAGATAGAAAGAGATGGAGTACTTCCAAACTCATTCTATGAGGGAGCATCACCTTAAGTCCAAAAGCAAAGACCCCACCCCACCAAAAAGGAGAGTGATAGACCAATGTCCCTGATGAACATGGATGCAAACGTTCTCAACAAGATATGAGCCAATAGGATCCAACGGTACATTGAGAAGTTACTCACCGTGACCAGGTGGCATTTATCCCCCGACGCAAGGCTGGTTCAACACTCGTCAAACACTCCATGTGACTGATCAGATCTGCAAGAGAAGAAACAAGAACCAGATGATCCTCTCAATAGATGGAGAGAAAGCATTTGACAAAATACGGCATCCATTCCTGATCCAAATGCTTCAGAGTATAGGGATAGAGGGAACGTTCCTCAGCATCTTCAAAGC
Organism: Canis lupus familiaris; assembly: GCF_011100685.1. NCBI lineage: Eukaryota > Metazoa > Chordata > Mammalia > Carnivora > Canidae > Canis > Canis lupus. Next base: position 64,596 of record NW_023330452.1, on the reverse strand, counting down.
CATCTACGAAAAGCCCACAGCAAATTATCATTCCCAAGGGGCAAACGCTGGGAGCCTTTCCCCGAAGAAGATCAGGAACGAGACAGGGATGTCCACTCTCACCGCTGCTATTCAACATAACACTAGACGTCGTAGCCTCAGGAATCAGGCAACAAAAAGAAATAAAAGGCATTCAAATCGGCCTAGAAGAAGTCAAACTCTCCCTCTTCGCAGATGACATGATACCGTACACCTAGAAAACCCAAAAGACTCCACCCCAAGACTACTAGAACTCATACAGCAAATTCGGCAGTGTGGCAGGGTACAAAATCAATGCCTAGAAATCAGTGGCCTTTCTAGACGCTAACGATGAGACTGAAGAAAGAGAAATTAAGGAGTCAACTCCATTTACGATGGCACCCAAAAGCATGCGTTACCTAGGGATAAACCTAACCAAAGAGGTAAAGGATCTCTACCCAAAAAACGACAGAACACGTCTGAAAGAGACTGAGGAAGACACAAAGAGATGGCAAACTATTCCATGCTCATGGATCCGAAGAATGAATATTGGGAAAATGTTCACGTGACCCAGGGCAATTTACACAATTAATGCAATCCCTATCAAAATACCACGGACTCTCTTCAGAGAGCTAGAACAGATCATCTGAAGATTTGTGTGGAATCAAAAAGGACCCCGAATGGCTATGGGATTAGTAGCCAAGAAAACCACAGCGGGGGGTAGCACAATGCCGGATTTCAGGTTGCGCTGCAAAGCTGTGCTCAGCAAGACAGTGTGGTACAGGCACAAAAACAGACACATCCATCAATGGAACAGAAGAGGAATCCAGAAGTGGACCCTCAACTCTACGGTCAAGACCATATATTCGACCAAGCAGGAGAGACCATCCACTGGAAAAAAGACAAGTCTCTTCCATAAATGCCTCAGGGAACTCCAGACAGCCACATGCAGAGGAGTGAACCTGGACCACTGTCTCACACCAGACACAAAGATAAACTCAAAATGGATGAAAGATGTAAATGTGAGACGAGATTCCGTCAAAACCCTGGGGGAGAACACAGACAACGCCATTCCCGAACTTGGCCACAGCAACTTCTTGCAAGATACACCCATGAAGGCCAGAGAAACAAAAGCAGAGATGAACTATTGGGACTTCACCAGGATGAGAAGCTTCCGCACAGCCAAAGAGACACTCAACAAAACCGACGGACAACCTCCAGAATGGGAGCAGCTACGTGCAAATGACCCGTCGGATAAAGGGTCAGCATCCAAGATCTCTAAAGAACCTATTCAACTCCACAGCAGAGAAACCAACCATCCAATCCGGAAATGGGCAAAAGACACCAATGGCAACGGCACAGAGCAAGACGTAGACGTGGCCGACAAGCCCATGAGAAAGTGCGCCACATCACTGTATTTCCATCAGAGAAACACAGATAAAAACCACAAGGAGATCCCACCTCACAGCGGTGAGAATGGGGAACATTGGCCAGACAGGAAACCACAAATGTTGGAGAGGATGTGCAGAAAGGGGAGCCCTCCTGCACTGTTGGTGGGAATATGACCTGGTGCAGCCACTGTGGGAAACTGTGGAGGTTCCTCAAAGAGTTAACAATGGATCTGCCCTATGACCTAGTAAATGCACTGCTGGGGATTTACCCCAAAGATACAGATGCAGGGAAACGCCAGGATACCTGCACCCCAATGTTTCTAGCAGCAATGTCCACAAGAGCCAAACTGTGGAAGGAGCCTCGGTGTCCATCGAAAGATGAATGGATAAAGAAGATGTGGTTTATGTATACAATGGAATATTCCTCAGCCATTAGAAATGACAAATACCCACCATCTGCTTTGACGTTGATGGAAATGGAGGGTATTCTGCTGAGTGAAGTGAGTCAATAGGAGAAGGACAAACATTATATGGTCTCATTCATTTGGGGAATATAAAAGATAGTGAAAGGAAATAAAGGGGAAAGAGAAAATGAGTGGGAAATATCAGAAAGGGAGAGACACCTAACCGGGAAACGAACAAGGGGTGGTGGAAGGGGAGGTAGGCAGGCGGTGACAGGACGACGGGGTGACAGGCACTGAGGGGGGCACTTGATGGGATGAGCACTGGGTGTTATGCTATATGTTGGCAAATTGAACTCCAACAAAAAATAAATTAATTAAAAATAAATAAGATTTAACTGTTGGGGTGCCTGGCTGGCTCCTATGGTGGTGCATGGGATTCTTGATCTCAGGGTTGTGGCTTCGAGCCCCACCTTGGGCGTGGGGATTACTTAGAAATAAAACCTTTAAAAAAATAAAGCACTTTTTTAGCACTTATGCAGAGGATAACCTTTGGTCCTTTCGATTATGAAAAATGTGGCAAAAATATAGGAATGTGAAATGATCTGGTAATATTAAAAGTAAAATTTTTTAACAAGTTTAACTTTTACTATAGATCAACACGGAAAAATATTTGAAAAATAAAACGTCTTGCTAAAGAAGCTACATGTTGGTATTCTAGTTTTCTCTTTGTAGATCCAGGTCTGTACTTCCGGGCATGTGGGTTAGAGACTCATCAGGACTCTGAGTCTCCCCTTTCTTCAACGGCCCCTTCCATACAACTCAGCTCCACTTAGTCCAACTTCCCATCACCATGGTCTGTCTGCCTTAATGCCCTGGTGGTGGCACAATGGTGACCTTCAGCCCCACTTGCCAGGTTTCTCAGAAGGTCATGGCCCTGGTCAGACAGGGTCAGACGGGCACTGTCAAAGATATCCAGTAAAGATTTTGGTCGCCCTCAGGCTATGTCTCTGCTACTGGAAGCAACCTGGTGCCAGGTTTTATCTCTCCGATAAAAGGCAGCTTTTATCTCTCCGTCTCCAGAAATCTCTTTGTATTTTGTCTCCAAACTTCTGAATTGAGCTAAGAGTAGGAGAAAGGGTTTATTCTGTGACCACAGTCTATCTAGTATTATTAAGGTAATTCCTGGGTTATGCATCCTCCAGTCACCTTAGATAGCACCGTGGCTGTTCACCACCCCACCCCCACAGACCAGAAAATAGGGCTCCAGTAGGATAAGATACCTAAACCTATCAGCCATCACTTAAGCGGTTTTGTTTTGTTTAAATAATTAGTGCAAAGTACTTTCCCCCTGAGTGAAAGCCACATTCTCACAGAGGGGATTTCCCTAGGGATTCCCGTGCTGTGGTCCCAAGGCTTGGAAATGTTTTCCCTCAACCAAAACCAGTACTGAACTTAAACACCAAGGGGAAATACTCCAAGGAGTCCTGAGCTGACCTGTGCTCTTGCCAAACTAGCAAACTCCTAAAACCATGGGCTAGAGACCAAATAAATGAGCACATCCCTGGTTGAAACTGATACATCATTAAAAAAAAATCTCCTCCGATGATTCTGTGGTACACTTAGGGTAGAAACACACTGTCAAGTCATGTGTGAGGATGATGAGCAACCAATTCTATTGTCTGACTAAGGCAATACATGTCCTACTCCCAAGCTCTAGTTGTATTGAACTGTAATTCTGGGAAACCACTTTATTAGAGACCCATCTGGTGGCTCAGCCAGGAATCGCACAGGGTGTCTCCAGGAAGGAAGGGGCCAGTCCTGGGGCCTCTGCTAGTGCTGGGACCCCTAAGTTTTATGCACACACTCCCTTCTCAGAGGAGGCCCCGTTCTGGTAGGATTATCTCCACTGACCCATGGATGTGTGTCGGGCAGTTGTACTGAGATCAAGGGACTTCAGCATAGGGCTGATAATGTATAATTATATAATCACACAATAAGACTTATTTGGATGGCACGCTGACAGCTTAATTGAATGGAGAGGTCCCTCACAGGATATCTTTCAGTGGCAACAGTATTGGGCCGCCACCCAGAAAGCTAGGATAGAAAAGAAGCTCCCCAGAGGAGAGGGATTGAAGAAGGGCTTACTTAGGGAGATGAAGTCTCTCATCGAGATATGGAGTCTCTGAGCCAGGGAATTATGAACGGATGACAGGATCCTGGAGACACTAATATTCATGATTTATCTTATCTACTGTTAGTAGATGTCAGGTGGTGATTCACAGGATATGCCCAGAAGATATGGCTAAGCTATAAATGGCTTAACCTCTACCAATCTGGGCTATGTTTAAATCAATTCAGTGTGTAAAAATTTGAGGTTGGTAACAGTGGTTTTTTGAGTTAAAGGTCTCTGCCTGCTGTGAAAAAATAAACAGAGGTCTGCTGTGCAAAGATCATCTTTGGCTCATCCATAAACCTTGACTGATCATTTCAAATGATTTGTCTTCATGGTCATGGATTAGTTTTCCTCTTGATCAAATCCAATGCTAGAACCCTCTTCTTATATAGAGTTTTTTCATTTCAACTATTGTACTTTTCAACTCCAGAATTTGTAACTGCATTTTAAAATCTATCACGATGTATTGAAAGTCTTGATTTGGTAAAAATGAATCCTTTCTGGTTTCATTTTTTAGGAGGGAGAGAAGGAAAAAAGGAAGAGAGAATCTTAAGCAGGCTCCACACTGAGCATGGAGCCCATGGAGGGCTCGATCTCATGACTTGAGCCAAAATCAAGAGTCAGACAATTTACCAACTGAGCCACCCCAGGTTTCATTTCTTAAGCATCACTGAAATAGTTCTTTTAAAGCCACTTCCTTAGGAGCATGGTCCTCAGTTTCATTACCAATCTCTGCCCACTCCCATGAACGGTACTTCCTTTCTTTGAGTGACTGCCATCTTCTGTCGTTGAATATTGACACTTTGAACATCACAGCGTGGTAATTTTGGAAACGGCACTCTTCTGCCTTTTCTGGGTTTTGTTTGTTTGTTTACAACTTGTGTGGATGGTGTTACGTGTTTAATGCTTTTCTCAACTTTTTGTAAAGGATCTTTGTTATGAGTGCCCTGAAGTCTCTTCTGTTAGCCCAGCGGCCACCTTGTGATTTGAGAGAGAGCCCCTTAAATGCCGGGAGCCAAGCCACCACGAAGCACTCTGCTAGTCACTGCAGACGCCCCTGCGCTGCGCTCCGCCCCACAGGGCGCAGGCAGGGAGTTAACTCTGTCTTCCCTTCCCTTGCTGTTGCCCTGGTGCTGAAGGCAAGCTCATGTGGTCCTCTCAAGGGTTTTCTAAGAATATGTCCAGCCACGGGCATCAGCATGGCCCTTGGATTGCCTGGCACACAGCAGATTTTCGGTGTCCTTCGTCCCTTGATAACCCCCAGCATCTTCCTTCCCAGGTGTTTCGGTCTGCCTGCCTCTGGCCTCTCTGGTTGGCCCCTTGCCCAGACAGGTGTGGCTAGTATGTTCACTGACATGCTCTTGGCAGTGTCACCCGGGAGCTCCTAAAAGCTCTGAGGCAGTTTGAAACTGCCTCAAACAATGAAAGACCCTGAGTCAGTGCTTCTTGGAGTCCCCAAGGAGGTCAGAATACACAACCACAATTCTCTGAGAATAATCAGTCTTGCTGGCATGAGCACACTGTCCCAGGAAAGTAGACCACTGTCCTCATGGTGACCACAGAGCTGGGGAGTGTGGCATGGTAGGTGGTTAAGTTAAAATGCCATAAAGACTGTTTTACTGAAGTTCAGTACCTTTTTCTTTTTTTCTTTTAAGCCCTTCCCCAGGTTTTGTGTTTTTTAGAAGTCAGAAAAAGTTGATTCCAATAGTTTTTGTCAGCTTGATCATTGCCTTCATGAAGGGATGGTGTGTCGGAGTTACTTACACTAGCATTTTAGGTGACATCATTCAACATATTTTATTTTATTTTAAGATTTTATTTATTTATGAGAGACAGAGAGAGAGAGAAATGGGGGTCAGAGACACAGGCAGAGGGAGAAGCAAGCTCCATTCAGGGAACCCAATGTGGGACTCAATCCCGGGTCTCCAGGATCATGCCCTGGGCTGAAGGCAGCGCTAAACCACTGAGCCACCCGGGCAGCCCCATTCAACCTATTTTAATTGTACATTCCTTTTCAAAGGTGATACTAGTAGGTCTCACCTGAGCATTCATACATTTTCAATTTATTTTTTCCTTTTGTTTATTTTATTTTTTTTAATTTTTATTTATTTATGATAAATAAAGAGAGAGAGAGAGAGAGAGAGAGGCAGAGACACAGGCAGAGGGAGAAGCAGGCTCCATGCACCCGACGGTGGGATTCGATCCCGGGTCTCCAGGATCGCGCCCTGGGCCAAGGGCAGGCACCAAACCGCTGCGCCACCCAGGGATCCCTTTCCTTTTGTTTAATTTCAAATTTGGAAAACATATGTATACATCTTGTTCAAGTTTTGTGTTCATCAGCATATTGTCAAAGATAGATACTTGCTCTTCTTTGTAATAACCAAAGGGTGAGCTTTATAATAAGCATGCAGCTTTATAAAATATCAAGATGTTTCACTCGAGAGCTTTATTGACTTACTTCATAGTGTTCAAAATGTCACACCACAGTGATTAGTTGAAAAAACATTGTGATCCCTTTGCATGAATATGCTTTTGATTTATACATATACTTTGATTTTGTCATAGCATTGCTTTCTGTAATCTATCTCTTTTTTAAAATTTTTATTTATTTATGATAGTTACAGAGAGGGAGAGAGAGAGAGCTAGAGGCAGAGACATAGGCAGAGGGAGAAGCAGGCTCCATGCACCGGGAGCCCGATGTGGGATTCGACCCCGGGTCTCCAGGATCGCGCCCTGGGCCAAAGGCAGGCGCTAAACCGCTGCGCCACCCAGGGATCCCTGTAATCTATCTCTTAATCCTCAAAAGGACCTCATAAAGACAATATTATTCTGGTGGAGTTTAGGCTCTAAGTAGGCCCCAAAGACAGTTAATACTAGAGGTTGAGGCAGTTGGGTTCAAAGAAGAGAATCCAGAGAAGGTGCAGTATGTTTACAGAGTATGCAGCTTATTTTCATCGGGGTGAAGTAAACTCAGACAAACCATGTAAATTCCCAGAACCAAATTAAATTTTCTAAACGTCTAGAATATTTATTCACATGGTTGTAAAAAGCTCCTAAATTCCAAGGTAAAAAATGATCCTTACTTCAGCTCATGACCTTGAATGTATGACATTGAAGGTAGACCCACTAGTCACTAATCAGTCACTTAAACATGCATGCGGCAGCTCATTGTGGATCTCATGTTGCTTGCTTTCTTCTTTATAATTTTATTTAAATTCAATTATTAACATATAGCATACTATTAATTTCAGGGGTAGAGATCAGTGACTCATCAGGTGCATGTAACACCCAATGCTCATTACATCACGAGCCCTCCTTGATGCCCATCACCCAGTTACCCCATCCCCCCACCCACCTCCCCTCCAGCAGACTCAGTTTGTTTCCTAGAGTTAAGAGTCGCTTATGTTTCTTTCTCCCTCTCTGATTTCTTCTTATTTTATTTTCCCTCCCTTCCCCATTACCCTGTTTTGTTTATTAAAATATGAGCAAAGAACTCCAGGAATTTGCAGCGGAGTGGGCAAATAACCGAGGCCCTCCCGGGGCGATGCTCGCACCGCGTCGGGGCGCAGGCAGGCGGAACCCGCGCGCCAACGCGGAGGAGGACGGGCCCAGTGACCCCCGGGCGGCGGTGAAGCCAGCAGGGCCGGAAGCACTGCACACAGGACTGGTGGGGAGGAGACTCGCAGCTGTGAGAAGGGCTGTGCAGAGCTCTCCAGCTTCTCGGGTTCCTAGGACAGAGACAACCGCCCTGCCCCGGCTGTGCGCACACGACCCCGGCAGGGGCCGGGCCGGGCAGAGTCCCCGGGGCGCGCTCAGCCGCCGCCGCCGCCCGGGGGTGCGGAGGGTCCCAGGGAGGGGGCGGCGGCCGGGGGGCTCAAGGACGAGCGGGGCCGAGTGTGTCGTGGACCTGAAGGCCGAGACCGCCTGCCGAGCGCGCCCCAGGACGGAAGCTACTACCCCAAGGCAAAGCGGCCGCCACCTGGTCACTGCGAGCCCCGCGGGGCACAGGGTGCGGGTGACCCATGCAGCGCCCGGCGCCAGCAGCCCCGCGGCCGGAGCAGATCCTGCGCCCGCAGCAGCCGCAGCTGCAGCACATCAGGCTCCCGGGGCCTCCGCAGCCGGGCAGCACGTGGGCCTGCGCGCCCTCCGCTGGGGGGGGGGACCCCCTCCAGACCCTGGGCCGCCGCACGCCCCGCAGCTCTCCGCGGCCCCCAAGCCGGCAGCGGGGCCTGCCCTGTCTCCGGACCCCGACACCAGCCCAGGTGAGGCATCAGGCGAACACCCCTTCCCCGCAGCTCCCGGGGTGCGCCCTTGCCCTGGAGCCCGACGGACGAGGGTGCTGCCAACGCCAGGTCGCGCCTTCCCGGTGCTTTGCTACGTCGGCCCCGGGCTCTGTGCTCCTCCAGAGCCCTTCCTCCACCGAGGCGTTAGGCCCGTCCAGGAAAGGGAAGGGGAAGCCGCCGAACGTGTCCCCGGGGCAGGCCAAACCCAGACAGGCCGGCCTCTGCAAGCACGAGCCTAAGTACTGTAGCAGGGCTTGGGGGGCCCATAGCTCCCTGCAGATCCCCGCGGCTCCCATACCGGAGAGAGACCCTTCGTGGGCTCTGTCTGTGGCCACCGGTTCACCACCCAGGGCAACCTCAAGTGCACTTGCACCCACATCCCCAGGTGAAGGCCCACCCCCAGCTCTTTGCCGAGTTCCAGGACAAAGCATCGGCAGGCCATGGCATTTCCTATGCACTCTCTGCAGCCGTCCCCGTCGGTGAATCGAGTCTCTCTTTAGACAGCCCACCTGTCCTTGTAACAGAGACCCCGGCCTAGGGCTACCTCAGAATCTCTCTTCAGGGACTAACTCCAAGGACCTCCTGGGCGGCCCGCTGCCCAATGACCTGCAGCCCGGGCCTTCCCCGGAAAGTGAGGACGGGTCCCTACTGTCTGGAGGGGGGAGGCAAACCACACTTCACCGAGGGGAGGTGGCTTCCAAGGGAGTGGGACCCCCGAGCTGGGTCAGAGACCCTGAAATGACGGCAGCTGGTTGGGAACATTGACAAGGCCACCACCGACCCCAACGAATGTCTCTTTTGCCACCGGGTCTTGAGCTGCCAAAGCTCCCTGGAGATGCATTACGGCCCCCACAATGCAACGGGAAGAGGCCGCTCCAGGGAAGATCTGGGGTTGGGCCTTGTCCACCAAGGGCAACCTGAAGATGCACCTCGGGGTTCCCCGGACCAACACGTCCATAGAGACGCGGCACTCGTGCCCCATCTGCCAGAAGAGGTTCTCAGACGTGGCCCTGCGGCAGCAGCACGTCCAGATGCACATGGGCAGCCAGATTCCCCACACGCCTCTGCCCCAGATCCCCTGTGACTTCCCGGGTCCCGAGGCCCCGACGGTCAGCCACACGGCAGCACGGGTGCCACCTGTCACGATGATGTCATCAGAGCATTGACGTGGATGAGCGGGGCCCCCAGGACGCTTCGAGCTGCTCCCTGAAGGTCCCCGGGCGGCTTCCCAGCACCTACTCGCATCCCCCACGCTCGGGGTCGCCCTGCCGGCCGCCCTGGGCCCGGGGAAGGGGGTCCTGCTCCTCTAGTCCTGCGGCGGCAGAGCCCAGAACGGCTCGGTGGAGCGAGGCTTGACCGACAACTCGTCGTCCTCAGTGACGGGGTCCAGGAGGACCGGGCCGGAGTCCAGGTGCGCTGCAGCCCGCGTCCTTCCAGGCCCCGGCCCGCCGGCAGCCAGCAGAGCGTCAAGGCCAGGTCCCCCGACGCTGGGGCACAGCGGACACTGCGAGGACGGCCGCCCGGGGGAGGCGGGACAGCTGCCCGCAGCACGTGCCCGAGCCCAGCCAACCTGTGTCAAGGCGGAGGCCCTGGTGCGCTTGTTGGGCCCGCGGCCACGTCCCCAGGCCTGTCACCTCCGCTAGCGGCCCGGACTCGGCGACAGGCCAAACCCCGCGGCCGCACAGGGTGTGGGAAGGATTTCTCCTCGGAGCGCTCTTCAAATTCACGAGTGGACTCACCTGGGGACAGGCCTTTCGTGTGCAACCTACGTGGGCGAGCTGTTACCACCAAAGGCAACTTGCAGGTCCGCTCTATGGCGCACGGGGCGACCAGTGGCTCGGCTGCCTGGGAGGGAGCTGGCCAGCAAGCACCATGGCTCTGTTAGGAGCTGATGGCAAGGGAGCCCCTGAGATGTGTCCAAAGGGAATCCTGGCCCCTTCGGGGACCTTGGACCCTGCCGTGTGGAACCAGTACACCACCGTGCTCAGTGGAGGTCTGGCCATGAAGACCAATGAGATCTCTGTGGTGCAGAGTGGGGGGACGCCTACCTCCCAGTGCCCCTGGAGCCAGCTCCACTGTGGACACCACCACTAGCTCCAGGATGGATGGCTCCAGTCTGCCATCAGTGCTGAAGTGGAAAAACCAGGTGCTGCCCACGGCGTCCCCAAACACCAATTCCCTCACTTCCTCGAAGAAAATAGATTGCAGTCAGCTGAGCTCTTTGTCGAGGGAGAAATGCAGGCAGAATAACCTCTAGAACTCTACTTTTTTTCCTTATTAAAAGAACCCATCTCCTCCTGTTTTTCCTATGATGTGCAAATGTTTACAGTTGTGATCACAACCTCAGGCAAGTCCTACAATCAGATGTTGTTATGCTGCTTTGCAAAAAAAAAAAATTTTTTTTTGATAAAATCGAAAACAATTAAAAAAGAGAAAAGAAATTGAAAAAAGAAAAAAAAATAATTGAAAAAGAAAAAGAACAAAAAATACTAAAACATATACGGACTAGAATTTTTTTCTTTAACTTTGGAAAGAAGCGGGTCCTGCAAAGTAGCTTTGTTACTTGGGACAAACTGTATACATAAAACCTTTGTACAACTGAGAGTAACTGTTTCCAAAGACTGTCCTCCTATTTCAAGTTGGAACTTACTGAACTACAATGGACAACTGTTAGCCTAATTGGGGGAGGGGGTTGTGTACTTCCCTGGTGACTGTATGCGGGTACGTGGACAAGATCTGGCAGTTGTTTAGGGACCTGTTTTGCATGACACCCCCCATCCCTGTACCCATCCTTCCTTTCTTTTTTTCCCTGAATGTACTTTTTTTTCTTTAAACTAAGGTTGTAGAATTACAAAATTCCTTCAACCTTGGGACCTTAGGTAGGATACCCTCAAATGGGCTGGTTTAGTCCTTAGGGAGTCAATGTGTGTTGCTGCTTATTTAAATAGAGTTCATTCGGAGCCCCAGGAGTGCCAATGTACTCCCGACGCGTTCCAGATGCCTCCTTCCTGAGCCACCAGGAGGGCTAGACACCTAAGCAGGGACCCTCAGGTGACTTAATTTGGTTCGCCAGTGCCTACTCAATCAAAGACCTGGGTTTTCCTTCTTGAAGAAACTCATGGAAAGGGCATATTTCTTATAGGTTCACATACTACTTTGTACAAAAAAATGTCCTTGGTGCAGCTTATGCCAAGTTAGTATGAAGATTGTTCTTGAGTATTGCATGAAGGCTACGAAGTTCGAATGGCAAGTCATGGGTGTGAAAGCTTTAATTTATCTACCTCATTTATTTTTTACTTTTGTAGCCATAGTGTCTATTTTCTTATTTTATGACCCTGGCTTAAACCTGAGTTGATGTGTGGTGGGAGCAGCTGGACATTGAAGATATTTTCATGATTCTTTTTTTTAACTCGAGCCCCCCCCCCCCCCACCTTTTGTATATGTAATGATGAAGCATGCTCTGATGGTTGAACAAGGAAGGAGAAAGAAAGACCTTAATTTCCGAGTGGAGAATCTCTTTCTTTGTGGAAAAGTAGATCAAGACTGTTAACAAATGTTGGTCTGTGTTATTGTGCCTGACTTTAGGATCCAAATTTTTTTTTTTGCCACGTTTTGCTTTTCCTTCTGGAATTGTGAGTTGAGAACACAATGCTAGTACCTGTTTACACTGTGAAGTGGATATTGTTACAGAGAACACACCAGAGCCTTTCTCCCTGTTAAGCAAATCATGCCCGTGTGAATGTATGACCTGTGGAGAAACCCCTGTAGGTTTTACCTGCTGATACTGTCTGTCTTGGAGAATAAATTTTGGATGTTTTTTTTTCTTTCCCCCACAAAAAAATGAGCAAAATCATGTGATAATCATCTTTCTCTAACCGACTTATTTTGCTTAGCATAATAACTTCTAGTTCCAACAACACTGTGGCAAATACTAAGATTCCACTTTTTTGATGTCTGAGTAATATTCCATAGTGTATATATATATACACTGTGTTGCTTTCAAAACCCCTGCTCAGGCTGCTTCACCGCCTGTGAAGGAATTCCATCTCACTCAACTCCACCCAGCAAACATCCCTTTGGGAGATACTCATTTTTCCTTCTCTTCAACACTCTCCTGTCTATTCCTTGGGACCAAGGTCTCCCACTTTTGTACTCAGAGGCTTTTTCCTGATGCTTCCATTATGAGTGATGACATGATTTGTGACATTAAAAATACTTGTGTCTCTCAGACAGGACATCTTAAGTTCTTGAATTAAGGGTATGGTTTATTCCTTATGGAGCCTAGAATATGGCCAGTGTCCAATATACATTAGCAGAGCTCCTGTTTCTGGCTTTCTATGAATGCCTCTTTTCTTGTCTATAAAGTACACCTGCTGTGGGGCTCAGAATGGAGATATGACATACAGCCTGTGATGTATCCTAAGGGACTTGAGGAAAATTGCCATGGCTTCAGGCAGGTTTACCCTTACATTACAGATCACTACAATGTCAACTATTTTGTGTTATATGCAACCGATGAATTAATGAACACTACATCTGAAACTAATGATGTCCTGTATGCTGGCTAATTGAACTAAAATAGGAAATGAATGAAGTAAAATATGAATAAGCTTGACAAGTACTGTTTAGTGCTTGTATTGTTCCTATATTCATACCAAATGGAATAGGTGGGGGCAGTAGAAAGCATTTGAATTGCCATCAACATGGAGGTTACAGACTAGGAGCCAAAAATTGCTTCAGAAGGACTGCCATGGGGTAACATACCGACAATTATGGGAAAAAAAGGCAAGTCATCTTTCTTTTCTTTTTTTTTTTGCAAGTCATCTTTCATTCATAGTGGCCTACAGACCAGAATTTAGAATTTCTTTTTTTAAGATTTTAATCATTTATTCACAAGAGACACACACACAGAGAGGCAGAGACACAGGCAGAGGGAGAAGCAGGCTCCATGTAGGGAGCCGGACATGGTACTCGATCCCGGGACTCCAGGATCATGCCCTGGGCCAAAGGCCATGCTAAACCGCTGAGCCACCCAGGGATTCCCCCAGAAGTTAACATTTAGAAATATTTGGATATGACAGACAAAAGCAGCAATATGAAAGAAAACTGAAATCAAATGAAGTAATGATCAGTGTCTTGGTGCCTTCCCCTTCAACAGTTTTCAAAGGAAGAGCATCAGTTCCAGAGAAAATGCCACCTCTCCCACTTAGTTCCACCAGAAGCTTAGAGCAGTTGACAGATACTATAAGAATAAAGTACCACCACTAAACATGTCACTGTCTATATTCGCAAATGTGAGCAAAACCAAGGAGGATGTCCTGCTGCATTAAGACAGGTCATCCATGGGTGGCTCAGTGGTTTAGCGCCTGCCTTTGGCTCAGGGTGTGATCCTGGAGGCCTGGATCAAGTCCCACATAAGGCTCCCTGCATGGGGCCTGCTTCTCCCTCTGCCTGGGTCTCTGCCTCTCTCTCTCTCTCTCTCTCTCTCTCTGAGTCTCCCATGAATAAATAAATAAATCTTAAAAAAAGAGGTCATCTCAGGGCAGCCCAAGTGGCTCAGCAGTTTAGCACTGCCTTCAGCCCGGGGCCTGATCCTGGGGACCCAGGATCGAATCCCGCATTGGGCTCCCTGCATAGAGCCTACTTCTCCCTCTGCCTGTGTCTCTGCAGCTCTGTGTGTGTGTCTCTCATGAATAAATAAATAAAATATTTAAAAAGAGAGAGAGGTCATCCCAAACTAATCAAGAAGTCAAGAAGCCCCAGACAGATATGAGGCATTTCTCTGACATGTCCATCCCTTCCTTCACCATGAACTCTACTAGGTCATTATTAAGACATTAAGAACACAGAGACTGAGGTCAAATGGAAGTTCTTTTCTGTGCCTGTAAAAATAGTGAAATTTCGGAGACCTTCTTCAGAACTTTTCTGCTCCTTGACTTTCAGAATTGTACAAATATAACATTACACCCATCCTGCTCTAAATGTGAGGTAACAGAGGATCAGGGAAAAATTGGCTAATCTACCCAGGATCACACAACTTGTTAAGAGCAAAACTTGATGCGTGTGCCTGCAAGACTTGGTTCATTTCCTCTTTGCTTCCCTCCCTGACAAAGAGATCTTCTATCCCTGGAGATGCTGAGCTTGAACACAAAGATCTTTCTCATAGAAATGCATAGTTCTGGAATCCTGTGGAAGAACTTGGAAATGTCTTTCTGATAGGAAAAATATTACATATAGGAGTTGTTTTAGGCACAGATAACTAATGGAGAGAGATTTACTTTTCAAAAATGCATGATACTGTAAAAATACCAAAGAGTGCAGAAATAAAAGATGAGGCCAGGAGAGGTGATCTACAAAAATGTAGGTCTCCTGACATATTCAGTTACATGGAAAATAATCAAATATCAATCTTGCCCTCCTGTCCTATATTTACTTGGGAATAGATTCCCAAGCTGCTGTTCTTCAAAGGAGTTGTACCAAGTTCTGGATCTTATAAAGCCCAAAGAACTCATGGATACTTATTCTGACTTGTGTATTCTGCACAGAAGAATAAAAAATCTTCCTTCTCTTTCCTCCTTACATTCTTTATCACACTCAGATCTCTTACCAGCAACAGACAGCTCCTGAGATGCCTCTGTTGACCCTTGAGGATGAAATAGAGGCCAATCTCTTGACCCTTCAGCAAGACACTACAGAAGTCTAGCTGTAGGGTCAGATGTTCTCTTAATGAACCAACCAGTTATGGGCAACTCAGAGTACAAATTAGCAGGAACTTGGTACTAAAAAAGGGGGAGCCTCCAAGACACTTACAATATAAGTGTATAATATAAAAAATTATATTTCTTACAGTATAAGAAAAGGTTTACAATGAAAATAAGAACTGCCTTGCAGAGAAAAAAGACCAATAAGCTATACACATTAACAGCCCTGGTCCCATAGTTCAAGCCACAAGGGGATTTTTTAAACATTTAATCTAGACTCCAATATCCAAATAGGTAATACATAAACAGTTATACTTAGATATGTGTTATAAACAAGATTGCAATAATGAAATATGGAAACCACTATAGAAATTAATAGTTTAACACATACCTTAAACATTAAAAAGAAATACACAGAAATTTATTAGTAAAAGACTATATTCACAATAAAAATGTAAACTAAACAGAATAAATAAATATCCAGGACCAAAAGAATAAGTAAATGCTTGCTATCTAAAAGCAAATTTTGTAGTAGAATATCTACCAAGACAGGGTTGCTTGGCTGGCTCAGTCGGTTAAGCATCAGATTCTTGACTCTTGATTTCAGCTCAGGTCATGGTCTTATGGTCCTGGGATCAAGTCTCACATCAGCTCTGTGCTCAGAGGGGTGTCTGCTGGAGATTCTCTCTCCCTCTCCTTCTGCCCCTGCATGCTTGCTTTCTCTCAAATAAACAAATAAATCTTTAGATAATGATAATAATAATATTAAAAGAATATCCACCAAGAAAATCAAGGAATAATCTTTTCTATTCTGGATGCACAGGCCACTTTTAAATATTATTTGCATTAGGTTTTCAAAACAAAGAGAAATTGATTTTCCTCCTGCCCAGGAAGGACTCAATTCAAATGTGTTTTTTCATCCTTTCTTAGAAATGCATATAGTTAGAAATGAAAGCAAAGGAAGAGATAACTTCCTGTAAAGAAGAAAGTAAGTATTATAGCAATTTCTCAAAGAAATAAAATAAAAGTCAATGAATTATCAGTAAGGTGCTCAAAAAAGATAATTATCTGTCAGAATTCTAAAGTTAATGAAAAGTCCTTTAAAAACAGAATTAAATACATTTTCATTTAAGAACAAACATAATGCTTTCTACAGAAAAGCATTATCTTCAGATAAATGATAGTGATCCCAGGTACAGGAAGCCTAAAGAATCAGGAAAGGAGAAAGAAAACAAAACATACAAAGCAAATTTTCAGGTGGTTAAAAAATAAGCAAGTAGTGTATAGCAATGCTAATTTTATAAAAAGTCACGTATGGCATATAAACACATACATGCACTAATATATATATAGGCAGAGCTAACTAATGGAGAAAGTATATTATACATATATAGAGAGATAAATTATATTATATATAATTTATATATTTAAATACATATATTTATATATTTAATTTATATATTTAGATACATATATTTATATATTTAAATACATATATTTAAATAAACTAATACACTAGTATCATAGTACACAAGCCATAAAGGTAAAAATTAGTTAAATCCCGAAGACACATGAAATACTAGTTCATTCTTGACATTAGTCTTAAGTAAGTCAAGGTTGTAAGTTTTCCTTTTTGAATATTACTTTAAATATAAATGAATTAAACTCCCAAACCTAAAGACATAGAATGGCAGCATGGATTAAAAATTTTAAACAAAGCTGCAAACAAAAGAATCATGATCTAATTACATAATGTCTACAAGAGACTCCCATTGTATCTAAAGATACACATAGATGAAAAGTTAAAGGAAAGAAAAAATATGCCATGCAAATAGGCACCAAAGAGAGCTAGGGTGGCTATTTTAATATCAGACAAAATAGGCATTAAGTCCAAAACTGTTCCAATGACAAACAAGGACAGTGTATATTGTTAAAGAATCTATACAGTAAGAAGATACGGTACTTAAAATCATATACATGACAAATATTAGAACTCCCATATGTATGAAGCAAACACTGACAAAATCAAAGGGAGAAAAGGAAATAGTTCTACAATAATTGATGCAAATATCAATATCTACTTTCAATGATGGGTAAAATAACCAGATAGGCCAGATAGAAGATCTGTATAGAAATAAAGTGACTTAAAAAAAAGAAATAAAGTGACTTAAAAGGTAGCATATCAGTTAGTCCTTGTGGATAATTCAGTAAACTCCACCCAACAACAACATAAAAATCAAGTGCATGTGAAACATTCTCAAAAAGACCATGTGTTTGGCTACAAAAAAATTCTTAGTAAATCTAAAAAGATTGAAATCATACAATGTATCATTTCTGTTCACAATGGAATAAAGGTAGAAATCAATGACAGAAATCTATGACCAATGAAAACTGGAAAGTATGCAAATGTGCGGAAATAAAACAACATCTTCTTAAACAGTCAACAAGTAAAAGAAAAACACAAGAAAAATTAGAAAATACCTCAGGATAAATGAAAACAAAAATACAGTATTCTGAAACCTGTGGAAAGCAGTGAAAGCAGTGCTAAGAGGGAAGTTCTTATATGTAAACACATAAAAAAGAAATCTTGTCTAAATATAATAACTCAACTTTACACCTTATAAATTAGTAAAGGAAGAGCAACCTGAACCTAAAGATAGAAGAATGAAGAAAGTAAAGATTAGAGAAAAAATAGAGTATGGAAAAAATATAGAAAATATCTTAGAAAGTTAGTTCTTTGAAGATAAAAACAAAATAGGCAAAATTTTGGCTGCATTGCCTATGGAGAAAAAAGAGTAAAGTTAGAAGTGAAAGTGGGGATATGATTAGTGAAGTGATGGAAATATAAAAAGTATGGAAGGAGCCTCGGTGTCCATTGAAAGATGATGGATAAAGAAGATGTGGTTTAGGTATACAATGGAATATTCCTCAGCCACTAGAAACGACAAATACCCACCATTTGCTTCAATGTGGATGAAACTGGAAGGTATTATGCTGAGTGAAGTAAGTCAATCGGAGAAGACAAACAGTGTATGTTCTCATTCATTTGGGGAATATAAATAATAGTGAAAGGGAATAGAAGGGAAGGGAGAAGAAATGTGTGGGAAACATCAGAAAGGGAGACAGAACATAAAGACTCCTAACTCTGGGAAATGAACTAGGGGTGATGGAAGGGGAGGAGGGCGGGGGTGGGGGGTGAATGGGTGACGGGCACTGAGGGGACACTTGACGGGATGAGCACTGGGTGTTATTCTGTATGTTGGTAAATTGAACACCAATAAAAATAAATTTATTAAAAAAAGGAAATATAAAAAGTATTATAAGGATGCTTTGAATATTTGTATGTTAACAAATTAGATAACTTAGATGAAATGGACAATGATAGAAACACACAATCCACCATAACTAAGTGAAGGAAGAGAAAACCTAACAAATGAATAACTAGTAGGAGATTGAATTGGTTTTGTTGACTGTTTCTTTTGCTCTGCAGAAGCTTTTTAGCTTAAGTCCCAATAGATAAAGGGCTGGTATCCAAGATCTATAAAGACTTTATTAAAATCAACAGCAAACAAACAAACAATCCAATCATGAAATGGGCAAAAGACATGAACAGAAATTTCACCAAGAAGACATAGACGTGGCCAACAAGCACATGAGACAATGCTCCACTTCACTGGCCATCAAGGAAATACAGATCAAAACTACAATGAGATCCCACCTCACACCGGTGAGAATGGGGAACATTAACAAGGCAGGAAACCACAAATGTTGGAGAGAATGTGGAGAAAGGGGGACCCTCCTGCACTGTTGGTGGGAATGTGAACTGGGGCAGCCACTCTGGAAAACTGTGTGGAGGTTCCTCAAGGAGTTAACAATGGATCTGCCCTACGATCCAGTAATTGCACTGCTGGAAATTTACCCCAAAGATACAGATGCAGGGAAACGCCGGGACACTTGCAACGGGATGTTTATAGCAGCAACATCCACAATAGCCACTCTGTGGACGGAACCTCGGTGTCCATCGACAGATGAATGGATCAAGAAGCTGTGGTCTCTTTACATAATGGAATACTCCTCAGCCATTAGAAACGACAAATACCCACCATTTACTTTGCCATGGATGATGGAACTGGAGGGTACTATGCTGAGTGAAAGAAGTCAGTCGGAGAAAGACAATCATTATATGGTCTCATTCATACGGAGAATATAAAAATTAGTGAAAGGGACTATAGGGGAAAGGAGAGAAAATAAGTGGGAAATATCAGAAAGGGTGATAGAACATGAGAATCTCCTAACTCTGGGAAACGAACAAGGGGTAGTGCAAGGGGAGGTGGGCAGGGGGACCAAGTGACTGGGTGACAGGCACTAAGGGGGGCACTTGATGTGATGAGCACTGGGTGTCATACTATATGCTGGCAAATAGAACTCCAATTAAATATATATATATGCAATAAAATTCAAAATGTGCACTTTCAAGTATAAAAGAGAGAGAGAGAGAGAGAGATTGAATTGGTAATCAAAAATCCCCAACAAAGGAAAGTCCTAAACAAGATGGCTCCACTTGTGAATTCTACCAAATATTTAAAGGAGAATTAACAACAGTACTCCTCAAACAATCTCTAAGTATTGAAATGTAGGAAATACTTCCTAACTCATTGTATAAGGCTAGCAGTACCCTGATACCAAAGCCTAACAGAGACACTACAAGAAAAGAAAGTATAGACCAAGATGCCTTATAAACATTGATATAAAAATCTTCAACAAAGTACAAGCACAATTAATTCAAAAGCATACTGAAAGGATTATACACCACCACGGCCAACCAGGATTCTATTACTCGAATGCAAGCATTGTTCAACATCGGCAAAGCAATCAATGTAGTAGAGTGCATGAATAAAATCACAATAAGCAGAGATCTCAATTGATGCAGAGAAAGCATCTATAAGGTTCACCAGCTTTCTTAACCAAAAGCCTTCAATAAACTACTAATAAAAAGAAATTTCCTCAGCATATTAATCAAAATCATATTAATCATTTTAATCAATAAAAATCTACAGCTAACATCAGACTCAAGGTTGAGAAACTGGAAGGTTTTTTTTAAGGTACAAAGCAAAGAGGTCAGAGTTCATTACTTCTATTTCACTTAGTAGTGAAAGTACTACTCTGAGCAATTAATCAAGAAAAAGCATCCAAATCTGAAAAGAAGTAAAATTATCAATCTCTCTACACAAGTCACTTGATCATATATATAGAAAACCCTAAACGGTACACATACACACAGACTGCTAACGAAACTTTTTTTCCAAATTGCAACCTGCAAAATTGACACACAAAAAGCAGTAGCATTTCTAAACAATAAAAGTGAACACCAATAAGTATAAATTAAGAACCAGTTCAATCATGGAGACACTGATCATGTGTGGGACATAAACGAAGAATACTGATCTATAGGGTCAGGTCAATTCATCTCCAAAATGATGGGCAATACGTTTTAAAAGGGATTTTTGGGGAGTGTTGGACCAGAAAATTTTTTTAATACAACAGACTCAGCTGACAATTAGGTGGGGAAGACAAGAATCTGAAGTGGGATCATGAATTATATTTTTATGAACTAAATCAACCTGAATTTGACCAAATAAAATAATCATCTGCTGAAAAATAAAGGCTAAAAACAGAATAGAAAAGTGTCAAATGACAAGTCCACTGGCCAATTTGCATGCACCAAGGTTGGACCTGTTTCTTCCTCAATTCAAGGGTCTGTGGGGATTTCCTCTTTCCCTATACAATCCACCAGGGGGTCCGATGGACAGTTTGAGATGCTATGAACTCTGACCTCCGTGGGCTTAGCGGAGCAGAATGTCCTCCTTGGTGTAGTGACCTCAGCCAGTCAAGCCCAGGCCTTCCTGGAGCACACAGCTCGCCTATGTCCCAGGACGAGAACCCTGCCCCTGTGGGACAGCATTGGCAGTGACACAATGGTCATTCCCAGGTCTCCAGCCTGCCAGCTTTCACACTGGAAAGACAGCACGGGTTCTCCTGGTCCCTGGCACTCAGACCCGGCCAGGGTATTGCCAGTGGGGATGGAGGGCTGTGCATTGGCCCCAAAAGAACACTTTTACCACCTATTTCTCTGTCCTCTGTCCTCTATCTGACATCCATTCCTGCATATGTCACCCTTGGGAAATGTCTCCATCTTGTAGTATCTACCTGGGGATTTCTCTCATCCTTTCTGTGGTACCCCTTCGATTCAGTCCTGGAGATGTTTGTCAAGTCGAATGCCTTGGACACACATGCAGATGACAGGCCATACAAGGCATGACAGGATGCTGTTGATGCACTTTTGACATCAGGGAGGAGCACACAAAGGTCCTGCCTTCCATCGATGCTTCCTCCATTGGACCGGCTCTTCCATCCGCTCTGCTCATGAGGACAGTCACGAAGGACAGTCACCTGTTCTTCTCTGAGGATGGTATGGGCTCCAGAGGTGCCCGCCAATGACCTTCACACGCCAACCGGCCCACCATTCCCACACATACAAGGTATAAGGCAACTTCATGGGCACCAAGGGAAAAATGGGTGCAAAGACCGCGCCACTCAACTGCACTGGTCAGAGTGGAAGTGGAGCCCCGCCGCCCCCAGGAGGCCCGTGGAGCCCAGCGAGTCCCCACAGGGCACAGCACGGGGAAGCAGTGCACACTCACCCTCACATAATCACAAGATTCTGTGTCTTCCTTCCAGGTGCGCTTCTGCCCCTCCCGGGGTCTCCTGGGGAACCTGTGGAGCAGGGCCTTCCTCTGCTCGGCTACTTGCCTGCACAGAAATCAAAGCATTGAGAGGAGAAGGAACTCCCTTCCCCGTCTTCCAGCCAGACGCCAGCCCTGGGTTTGGGCCAACATGGTCCTTTCCCTCGTCAGCCATTCTACGCCCACCTCTGCCCCCACCCTGACTACAGTGACCCACCAGGTCGTCCAGGCAGTTTCTAACATGCAGGGCCTGTGACAGGGTCTGCCTTGGCATGTGCCAAGCTCCACACACTCACTGGTGTAGGGTCACTTGTCCAGCCACAAACCCCACACTAAATCAGCAAGGACAGCACCATCACCCAAATGTGGACCCTGTTAGCCTGGGGGCTCCTCTGCCTGCCTCGCCTAGCCTGGCTCTGCCCGCACGCCGCACTGCACACACTGGATGCACACGGATGCGGGGTCTGTCGTATCAGCCCTGGCATTCGGTTCAGCAAGCCCCATTCCACACCTTCATCTCTCTACCTTCTCCCTCTCAGCTTGGTTCAACAGCCCAGCCTGGTCCCGCTGGTCCCGCTCACTCCACGGCTCCACTTTCTCTTTCAGCCTCCTGGAGCCCAAGGCCACGGGAACGAGGGTCGGACCCCAGTGTTTTTTGGGACATCTGGTGCTTGATGCCTTGTATTCAAAGGCTTCACAGTCCCTGCAGTTTACCTGGTGGAGGAAGGGGGAGGGGTCAGGGCATCCACTCAAATGCCAGGGAACTTGCCAAGCACACGAATGTGAGGCCACCCTCAGGGAGTGGCACATGGGAGGAGGACAGGGGACATCGAATCTGGCTAGTGAGGTGCCAGCATAGTGAAGACCTCTGGATGCTTCCTCCCCCAGCCCGTGGAAGGGAGGGGAGGGGAGGTGGGATTGCAGGTGTCAAGTTGAAGACAGGGGGAAACATCATTAAGATTTGGGACAAACACAAGCCTGGATCTGATCCTATGGTGCCTGAGGCTGATGCTCAGCTCTGAGCCTCTGAGTGTGTAGCCTGCTGGGATTCCAGCCGATGTCAGGATGGACAACTGAGTCCGGACGACGATCAGCCAGGACACTAGCCTGTCTCAAGACTCCTGGCAGAGCTCCTGCTTCAAAACCCATGCCAGCCTCCCCACTTACCCTGGGATCCTCCTCCTCCGGTCTGGGAACTCTGAGGGCCAGTCCTGCTGTCTGTGGCCTCTTGCCTTTCTGGGCTCTCAAGGGTCTGTCAGGCCCAAGCTGAGCCTGATGGGCCACCATCTTTCCCACGTCCTGAAGGGACAAGTCAGTGGGTGTCTGGGATGGGATTCAGGTAGCCTGAGGGAAAAGAAACAAGGGAGTCCTATTCACCATGACCCAGGCCTGTTCCCTGTACCATCTTCCCAAGGGGGCATTAGCGAGTGTCAGGACATTCATGGCAAACACACATTTCCCTCTGTCACTTCTCTTTCCTCCTTCCTGCCTACACTCTCCTGGCCAAGCCACATCCCTGCCTTGAGGAAGGCCAACCATAAGCAAGGTTGTTGAGTCTGCCTAGAAGGACTCTTGCCAACACTATCATTAAGTCTGTCCAAATCTCCTGTGGAAGCAAAACCAGGGATGGGACCTCTCCCGATTGAGGTCCAGAGGGACCTCTGAGATCCACCATGAAGGACTCAAAGGGCACAAGCTTCAGGAAAGGGGGCTTCCCTCTCTAATCTCTGAATGCCCCAGGTGACACCCCAGGAAGCCATGGTTAAGTCCAAACTCACTTGGGAAAATACATTCTCCTCTACTCGATGGGAAGCTGCCCATATGAGCTTATGAACACGTCCATTCCATGTGTTCTTGGCAGTGCCCCCAATTAACTGCCATCCAGAATTTGGGATATGAATTTCTTTTCACCTTGTGTAACCAGCTAATTTTTCTATTGAAAAAAATATAAGTTACTTACAGGAGAGAGTGTGTGTGAGTGTGTATAAGGAGAGTGATCACCTGAGCTGTAGGAAGGACAGAGGGAGAGGCAGACACTCCATGGGCAGGAACCCACTGAGGGCCTGGATTCATCTCCAGAGCCTGAGATCATGACCCAACACAAGTCAGACCCTGAAACAATGGAGCTGCCCAGGTGCCCTGATCCTGTATCTTCTCTAGGTCTGCAGTGTTCACTGAGACATTTACGGGCCTTCTGTCCCTGCTCATCCACCACCCCCACACCGATGTGACACCTGTGGCCCTATTCTATTGGCATTGGAACCTCCAAGTGTCCAGGGCTTTCACAGCCGTGCCTTGGCTAGGTCTCTGTTCTCAGGACATGTTAGACCAGAAAGAGTCTTTAACCCCCAGAGGAAGGGCTGATCCCTCCATCATTTCCTCATTGTCCCATTTCTTGGTCAGGGAAGGTAGGACCAGTGGTCTGGAAACTCATGTGAAGTGCAATTGTGTTCCTCCCGTCTGTCAGGAGAGGCTGAGAAAGGTCCTGGACAGACTCCACTGCAAGAGACTGTGTGTCCCATGGAGGAGAGGGATGGTCAGGAATGGCCACTTCTGTTCCTCCCTGACTTTTATACTGCCCCAAGGTCATGTGATGATTCACCCACTTGAAAGACATCCATCTAATCCTTTTGGCTGCAGCAGGGATTGAGCCAATCAGCAGCTGCAAGGAGGCTAATGATGCCCTCATGAGAACGATTTCAATTACTGTGTGTGTGCCTGGGTGTGTGTGTATGTCTCTGAATGGAGATGTCAGTCCATGAGGATTTGGTGGATACCAAAATCTCTGCAAGTGAAAATAAATATATTGGTGTATTTCAGCATGGGAATTAACCTCAGGACTCATGTTTCCTGAACTATTGGTATTTTACCAACACTTCTGCTCAATTTAGAGCTAATGGCAATAAAAATGGCATCGAAGTTTGAGGATATTCATGATGTAACATCCTGTTTTGTTAATTAAAACTTTCTGTTAAAAACTGAAATATCATAAAGAGCATCCTACACAAGTTTTTTATTGGACTCCATGGATACAGAATCAATATGCTATAACATGGTGGCTTTGGAGAGGACGCATTTATTCTCTTAGTGTCCAGGGATGACAAGAGCATCAAGAATTCAGCAGGGCCCCAGGGTTTGTGAAGCCTAGTCACTGACCAAGGCCTGGTAAAATGTTCCTGTTTCTCTTGGCCTCTGTTGAGTAAAGAAGACAAATGGACTTAGGTTTCCACCTTTTCTGAGACTTCTCCAATTTCCTAAACTTCATTATTCTTGTAGTTCTATCCTGCACAAGGATGCCTCTTCTTCCAATGCAAAGGATCGTGGTCACAGGTAGGAATATATTGTCATGTCGACTCAAAAATCTTTCAGCAGACACTACCAATTCTGTAGGCGGAATTGGCCCTAATGACACGTTCACACCACAAGCTAACCCAGTGCCCTCCTCCCTGCATCTACAACTGCCAAGCCCATAATGTAGAAAAAGGCACAAGCCTACTGAATCATACGCCAACTGAATCAAGAGAATATAAAGGACGTTGGTGTAGAATTCCCTGAGGAACAGTTAAAATTAGGCATATAAACACTGCATTTAGGATATAGACTCTTGTAGGAAAGGGAGTTACAAAGCAATGTTTCCAAAAATCACAAAACCAGCCAGAGGATTTCTCTTGTGGTGGACCCAGGCCACACCTAGGCAGAAAATGATATTCATCAAAACCTTCATAATCTTTGTAGATTGGAATCCTAGTCGAGACAGATGGAAGTGTAGAAGCAAAGCAATGGACACCATATTCCAAAATAATTGGTTACAGCTACAAACATTCTGGCTGGTGAGGAGAACGTGTTCCTATGTGATACCTGAGCTCCTTTGGGAGAGTGATCTTCCCTGTCCTAGAGGACTAACATCTAACACTCCTGGGCTCGCTTGAGATTACTCAAAAAGGAAAAGGACATTCATTAAGATTTCCACTGAAAATAGAAACTCAACAAATTCTGTTCAGAAATGGGCAGGGGCAGTTAGGGAGGTTGAGAAAGATTTAAAGGTGCTGTCTGTTGTGGGAGGCATGATTAGGAGGTGGGCTGACCTGAATGGTCTCTATCAGAAAGGGACCACACCCAAATCCCTTAACCCAATCAAGCGATTAGAACATATTAGAGGATTCTGTGCCTAATACGAGGGCTGAGTAAGCCATAAAAGATGGACGTGAGGGTCACTCTGCCATTTGGGACTGACTCAGTGAGAGAAGCATCCCCCTGGGATCTGAGGCGCCTGGTTGAATTTATCTTGTGGCAACTGTTTCTGGAGACATGGATGCTGCCTACCTCCATGGCTCAGAGGAGTCTCAGTTCAACAAATCTCCCAAACTCTAATCATGTGGTCAAAGAGAGGTGGTGCTGAAGTCCACGGAGGACCCTCTCTGCCTGAGAGGACATCCCCTGCATCAAAAGCACTCTCCTCCCTGACTGATCCTTTGGCTCCCGCATCAGCAGGGCTCCCTCCCACCAAGATGCCTCTGAGTTGGAAGAGCCTTTCCCAGGTGGGAGCTGGGCCTCAGAACATGGGGGACACTTGCTATGTGAATGCAACCCTACAGTGTCTGACCTACACAGAGCCCCTCGCCAGCTACATGCTGTCCCAGAAGCACAGAACAACCTATAGGAAGCAGACATCCTGCATGCTGTGCACTCTGCAGGCTCACATGACCCGGGTTCTCTGCCATCCTGGACGTGTGCTCCGGCCCCCGCCACTCCTGCTCACCGCCTCCCACAGACACAAGCAGGAAGATGCCCATGAGTAGTTAATGTTCATTCTGGATGCAATGCAGCAAGCATGCTTGCCTGAGGACAAGCCCTCAGACCCTCAGCAACCCCAGGACAGCACCCTCATCCGGCAAATCTTTGGGGGGTACTGGAGGTCTCAAATCCAGTGTCTCCAGTGCCAAGGCATTTCCAGCACTCTGGAACCTTACCTGGACATCAGCCTGCACATCGGTGTTGCTCAGAGTGTCAGCCAAGCTTTGGAGCAGTTGGTGAAGCCCGAAATGCTCGAAGGTGAAAATGCCTACCATTGTAGTAAGTGTCTAGGGAAGGTGCCTGCGTCCAAGGTGTTGACTTTGCACACTTCCCCAAAGGTCCTCGTCCTGGTCTTGAAACGATTCTCAGACTTCACAGGCAACAAAATGACTAAGGAGGTGCAATATTCTGAGTGCCTTGACATGCAACACTACGTGTCTGAGCAGAGGGCAGGACCCTTGGTTTATGTGCTCTATGCCGTGCTGGTGCATGCTGAGAGGAGTCGCCACAGTGGGCATTATTTCTGTTTCGTAAAGGCAGGAAATGGCCAGTGGTATAAAATGGATGAGGCTAAGGTCAGCGCCTGTGATGTGACTTGTGCACTGCGCCAATCTGCCTTTGTCCTCTTTTACATGCAGAAGACCGATCTGGAAAGACACCTTGTGAGAGAGTCAGTCGAGGGAGGAATCGCATCTCCCGAGGCAGACCCCACGGTCGTGGGTGAGGCCTCATGAGAGCCAGCAGCGGATCCCTCTGTGAACCTTCCTGATTTGGAGGAGCGTGGGGAAGAGACCTCAAGGCAACAAATCGCATTAGACCAGCGGAGATGCCTCCAGGAACGCAACCGACCTAAGCCTGAGCTTCATGAGAGGAGAAGAGAAATCGCTCTTCCTGAGAACGCAGTCATCCTTCACCACTCCAAATACAGACCTGAGATGCCGAAGAATCATCCTCAACAGACCGTCGACCTGCTCAACACTGCAGCTGGGATGATCCCACCTCAGGTGGCCGGGGACGTGGCCAAAGTCCCGCATGTGCCAGGGAGAGCCAGACCTACCAAGAGGACAAGTAAGAAGGGACACAGGACTGGGGAAGCAGTCCAGGGATGTGTCTAGTAACTTTGTTGCACATGGGCACACACACACCCACACCCACAACGTCACTCACTCATGGAACCCAAACACAGTCCCATACTGGAAATATTTTGTGTTATATGAAGTGTGTGTTCTGTAGGTATGGAAGAACCATCCATCCGGGTGTGTTCATGGGATACGATCTTCAACTGAAACTAGAGGACATTGATATTTAAACCTGGTTTATTGTCATGATCTTATATTGGGATAGTGTGGATTTCATATGGGGTCTATCCAGGAACCTGCCTCTCCTTCAGCCTTGGGGAGAGTGGGGGCCACTTGCAGGTGAGAAGCAGTGAGCAGTCAGGATTGAGGGTGGATATGATGCTGAGGACCTGGAGTTGAAATGAGTATGTTTGACCCTCTGGTCATGCTCCCCGCTTCCCATTCCTTCTCTTCTATTTATATTGAAAGAATATTTGTCTGAACGGAAGTGTGCATGGGTTCTTGCTAGCGATGTGTTTTGGTCATTGCTTGGAAATTGTAAGAAGGGAATTAAATGCTTATTTTGGGGGAGATAACTGCATCCAGCCTGATTGAACCACGGCGATTATATTATGTTCCCTTCACTCTCTAACATTAAGACTGAAGAGAAGCAAACTGACAAGGACTCTTATTCTAAAGGGAAATGCCCAGCCTCCCACCGAACATAAGTTTTTAGGAATATTTTGCCGCTATCTGCTATGTGGCACCTCCTGACACAGAAGAAGTGGACTCTGGATTTCAGACCAGTTCAAATTCAAATTTGGACCTGGGTGGATACCTCAGGAAAACAGTGCCAAGTTCATGAATCTAGCAAAATGATTTTTGAGGTCAAGTTATAGGTGCTCTGTATTATCGTTTTATTTCTTACAGAAGAGATTGACAAATTCATTGTAGAATGGAAATCATTGCATGACCACCAAATGCCTCTGAGTGTGACCATAGATGTGCAGTTGTAACATCTCATCATAATGTATTTTCACTCTATATTCAAACTTGGACATGCCACCCTTACTGGAGAGTAAGGGACAATAGGATCTGTGCAGAAGAAATCACTCTTTTCTGTAGATTTTCATGTATCAAAGGCAGATTAGAGATATAAAGTGTCAGGGTTTCTTTCATGTGTGGGAATTGTGTTTCTTTTGACCAATACAGTTTATTGTGTCGTAAAGAGTGAGGGAACCTGTGTGCATGTCTTGCTGAGAGCTCCCTAAGAAGACCTGCAGGTATCCCCATCCTCTGATGACTGTCATAGGGAATGAGACAGCTCATGGACTCGGGGACTTGTCCTCCACAGCAGAGGACCCTGAGGAGGTGTCTGTTTTAATGAGGACATGTCCCCCTCCTGGACTGATGTGGTGAACCAGCAATTTCTCCACTGAACTGGATGGAAATGGTCAAGTCCACAATGTGATGGGTGTCATGCTTTTGGGCGCCTACACATACACTCCTTCCACTACACAGATACTGCAGTTTTTCTTTAGGTAAATCTTTGGGACTCTCAAAGGGTGCTTACCAATCCAGAATGTCAAGTTTGTCTTATTGAAATACATTTTCTAACGAATGGAGGGAAATCATCCTGGCAATTTGTAAATTGGTTGTAAACAGAAATTAACAAGTTAACCTGAAATTGTTTTATAAATCCCTGAATTTCTGATTTAGAAAAATATCCCATCCAGAGTTCTGAAAATTACACCATGTTTTCTCCTAGAAGACATTTTCTGTACTTGTTGATATTATTTTTCTGAAATTGTTATGGGGAATATTGTACCTACTTTGTTCATTTTTTTTCTAAAATGCTATTAGGAAGTTGAGTGTTTTTGTATTCTTTTTTTTTAATTTTTATTTATGATAGTCAGAGAGAGAGAGAGAGAGAGAGGCAGAGACATAGGCAGAGGGAGAAGCAGGCTCCATGCACTGGGAGCCCGACATGGGATTCGATCCCGGGTCTCCAGGATCGCGGCCTGGGCCAAAGGCAGGCGCTAAACCACTGCGCCACCCAGGTATCCCTGTTTTTGTATTCTTAATAAAAGATTCCCACGTATGATTTAGTGTGTATGCTTTTACTCCTCAGTATTTCAGAACTTTGAAATAGTTATTTATTTCCAGGCTGGCTCCTCACAGAGGCTTCTTTGTCTGTTTACCCTGAGCGGAATTCCCACAGCCACCTCTAGGTCACCTGCAGCTCAAATTCATATTGTCCCTCTATGGGAATGTCTCACTCCTACTCACTGGCTCAATATAGGGGCAGCGCCAGCAGCCATTTAAGAGGAAATGCAATGGGACATAGGGACATTATTCTTCAGGGTCTCTTCAGTTATGAGGACTCTGACCAGGAAGAAGGGCGTGTGAGAAATTAGGGGGGGGAGTAGATTTGAACCAGGAGCACCCCATCTCTGGCCAAGGCTAGCAGAGACCCCTAGGAGGGATGACATGGAGATGGTTGGATAGCACACTGTGGGGACTGTGGAGGCTGGACAGTCAGCAGATGAATTATCTGGGTAGGTGTCTGGAGGTCAATGCTCATCCTGTCCAGGTATGCAATAGTTATTCGAGGGGTATCTCTCTCTATCAAGATCTATTAGTCATGAGGACATACCGAAGAATCTGCATAGCCTCCCACAGAACAGATTCCCCAGTCCTTTCCTGGGAACACGGAATTGCCAATCCTGGATGGAATTCTAGGTAGACCTCCTACCTGTTTCCAGGTTACAATATGTTGAGTCCTGGCTCCATCAACCTGTGGCAAGATGTCAGGCTGGAAATGTTTTCACAATAGGGATCTGGGCTGAAACTGGGTTTTGGGGACAGCCCCAAGGCTAGATTCCATGGTGGTACGTGGAGGTTTAACCTGGGAGGCCACATCCAATCAATAATCTGTGAGCCTGACAACAAGGGTAGGTTCCTGGCCAGGGTGGGTGAATGTAAGCTGAAGAATTACCTGACTTCCCTTCATGAGCTTTTGTGTTGTCCAGCAGGAGAAAACAAAGTCAGGACTTTTGACAGGAGATATCCCAGGGCATGTGTGCCTCGTGGCAGGTTTGAGCTCATGCAGGAGACTTGTGGAAACAGCTTCTAGGTTTATGTATACAATGGAATATTCCTCAGCCATTAGAAACGACAAATACCCACCATTTGCTTCGATGTGGATGGAACTGGGGGTATTATACTGAGTGAAATAAGTCAATCGGAGAAGGACAAACATTATATGGTCTCATTCATTTGGGGACTATAAAAAATAGTGAAAGGGAATAAAGGGGAAAGGAGGAAAAAATGAGTGGGAAATATCAAGGAGGGAGACAGAACATGAGAGACTCCTAACTCATGGAAACGGACTAGGGGTGGTGGAAGGGGAGGTGGGTGGGAGGTGGGGGTGACTGGGTGATGGGCACTGAAGGGGGGCACTTGATGGGATGAGCACTGGGTGTTATTCTATATGTTGGCAAATTGAACACCAATGAAAAATAAATTTATTAAAAAAATGAAACATAGTATAAATATTAAATATTCCAAAAAAAAAAAAAAAAAAAGGAAACAGCTTCTAGGGAGATTGCCTCCTCACATGGGAAATGCATCATCCCATTACCATCTGCTCTAATAGAAGATACTGCAGATGGACCACATCTTACCTCTGCCTCTCCACT
Organism: Canis lupus familiaris; assembly: GCF_011100685.1. Taxonomy (NCBI): domain Eukaryota; kingdom Metazoa; phylum Chordata; class Mammalia; order Carnivora; family Canidae; genus Canis; species Canis lupus. The sequence continues at coordinate 33,351 of NW_023330452.1, read as the reverse complement.
TGTTGGTCAGCAACCGCAGTAAAGGCATGGAGATAAGAACAATCCATTGCCCAGTGATATTATTAAAAGTGCTCATTTTAATGGGAAAAGAAACCCAACTGAGTGGTGATAAGGGAACATAAAATACATGAGCCTCCTGTTACCAGAGGGTGAGATGAGAAGGTTTCAATACAGTGTTTTAGTTTCTTTAGAAGAAGCCATTGCAGTTGTTCTTCTGGCAGTGGACAGAGCTAATCCTGTCTTTAAAATTTTTGGTGATAGTGTGTGTGATGCACAACTTGGAAATGTATGGAATCAATACATTGTGTTGCATTAGGGATTTTTCCATTTGGAGACATCTAAGTAAATCAGTTCCATGTGGCGGCTCTAGCAAGTTGGGTCTCACATGCCAGTGATCATACAGAAGCAAAGAATCGAAGGAAAGATGGTACCTGCAGACTCCATAAGCAAGGAAGGGAACTCAGGGAGAGAATGGAATTTTAAGAAATCCCTCACAGAGTAAGAGCATGGGAGTGAAGACACTCTGGTTACAGAGAAGTGAGACAGTAGTGGATAAGGAGAAGCACCACCACCACGAAGGATTCAGACGCTGCCAATTCCTTCCAATGTGGCTGATTTCGCACTTGAAGTGTCCTAGATAATGTCTGGTAGAGCACCTTGCTGTCCTATGCTTCTTAACTGCAAATGAAAAATAATGCCAAACACGTTGGTCTTAGGAATGTGGGAGGGAGCCCAGAACCCAGCAGCATGGCCACTGGGGAGTCTCCTTGAGAATCTCTCTCCCTCTATTTTTCAGCCCCCACTTTCCTGGTACTCTGTGGTTTCTCTCTGGTCTCTCCCTGTCTCAAATAAATAAATAAATAAATAAATAAATAAATAAATAAATAATAAATAAATAAATCTATCTATCTTAAACAAGAAACAAACAATGAAACATGTTTGCATCTTTGCATATATGTTCCCACATCCAAGTCGATTAGATCCGTGGAGCCCAGTGTTAGTATTTCAGGGTGTGGGAAGCACTGAAGTCCTTTGGACTTTGCTACACTGACCTCCTCTCTCATGTACGACTTTCCAAATCAGGGACATTGTCAAGACTTTTTCAACAATGTGGTTTACTTTTGGGGTCTGCCATGCACAGTCTGGGTCCCTGCTCAGTGAGAAGCTCCATCTCACTCTCCAACTGGCACAGATCTATCGCCATAGGTTTCTATCTCAATCAGACTAATGAATAAATAAAATGTCAAATAAAACCCTGATATTTTCTCTACAAAATTCAAAGTGTCACATTATTTTCTAATAACTGTGATATGTGCATGTTATAATCCATTCTGAAAGGAAGTAATTGAAACCTTAAATGCATGCATATTGACCAAAGTTTAAAACACCATGAGAACAATTGCCCAAATAATAAGAATCTGCATAATCATGCAAATTTACCTTTCAACAATGGATTTAGTCAATCTAGCCCCTAAGATATATAATTGTAACAGAGCATCCATTAGTTAACCTCAAAACCCACATTCATTCAGTCGAGAATGTCTTTCTGAGGTGTCAACCAAGGACCAAAATTGGACTGGAAGTGATCTGAAATCCCGTGTCCACCTCTTCTTTGTTAGGAGATTGTCACACAGATGGACAATAGTAAAGTGTTCTGGACAGGTTAGAGTTGCTGGGATATGGAGCAATTCCCTGAGGGAGAAGGGTCCTTGCCAGTCATCTTCTCTTCAGTCAAAGGTGGGGGTGGATTGTGAAGGGACCGTGATGTAATCAATACTATCTAATGAGGCAGGATGCATTTAACTCCTGAAATATAAGCATTCCATTCCTCTTTGCATTTCCAAAAATTATCAAGCATTTCCATATTTATAGGTTGACTTCTCAATATATATTTTGTGCACATAATTTCCTGAAAAGAGGTGTGTTGCCATCCAAGGCTGTAGGTCATCGGCTTACATGGTAGTTTGTCATTTCTCTGTGTGGGTGCCCTGGGTTTTCAAATTGGTGCTGGTTGTATATTACCAAACGCATTGCTACCAAGACTCCACCCATGCTTATTTGGACAAATAGTCTTTCCATATAAAGAGAAGATAAGCAATGGGATGAGGGATGCATGAGGACACGGTCAGACATGCTCACACCGACTCCAGGTCCTCAGCATCATTTCCACACTCAGTGCTGGCTGCTCACTTCTTCTAATCCTTTCACCTGCAACTTGCCCCTTTTTTCCCCAAGGCTGAGGGAGGGGAGGTTTCACCCAATGTGCTTTAAACTGTCCCTGAATGCATCTATTATTAATGTTTGCTATGAACCTAGATATTAAAATCCTCTAACAATGTGTCTATGTACATAATAAACTCAAAATATCTTCCACACAATAGTCGATCTTTCATAGTAACTTACAGTAGACATTAGGCATTTTCTATGTATCAACTCCCCGAGCAACCTTTTAAAATTGATTATTGTCATCTCAAGAATAAATGTATTTTATAATTGAGTGGAGTTAACTATGTAAAACAATAACAAAATACATTTAGAAAAGAAATATTATAGAGAAGAGGCTAGCTGTTAGAAGATAGGGGCCCCCATATCATCTCATCACTGGAACTTAGGTAGATACCTATCAAATCATGATGAATGCCCATGAATCCAAGCTCTCCGGTAAGATAAGAATTGCTGGAATGCTACAAGTAGGAAAGCAACTACTTCCTTTTTTTGAGTTCAATTTGCCAACATATAGTTTAACACCCTGTGCTCATCCCATCAAGTGCCCCTCTCAGTGCCCGACAGTCACCTCAACCCCACTGCCACCTCCCCTTCCACTATCTGTGTCCTCCATTGGGGACCAAGGCTGCCCCTCCCTCCCTGAGGGGACTGGGAAAAGGTCGCGTGGATGGAACTGGCTACAGACATGGAGATGTGATGGGGGTGAGGGTGGGCATTGACAGCCCAGATGGGAGACATTCAGGCCTCGTTCCTGAAACCCAGCCTGTGGGCTGTGTGGATAAATAAAGATGACTTTCCAGCGTCAGTCTGACCTTTCCGTTGTGGAGTCTCACATTTTTCTGCCGGCACGCCCTGGTTCAAGTCCTTCATTTGGGAATCCCTGCATGGCCCAGCGGTTTAGCACTTGCCCTCGGCCCAGGGCGTGATCCTGGAGTCCCAGGGTCTATCCCCATATTGGGCTCCCTCCAGGGAGCCTGCTTCTCCCCCTGCCCATGTCTCTCCCTGTCTCTCTCTGTGTCTCTCATGACTCAATATAGAAAATCTTTCAAAAGTATGTAGTGTTCATCTGAAGTGCATACTTCCCACTGAGTTCTTTATTTCAGTGACTCTAGTTTTCATTCTGGGGTTGGTTTTGTTGTTTGTTTGTTTTGGCATCTGTTCTTCAGTATATTGTACTTTTTAATAGAATTTCAAGGTTTTATTCTATGCCTTTAATTACATGAAAGTGTTAGTGGAGTGTTTGTGTAAATATGCCCTTTTTTATAGCTGTTGACCATCCCTCACATGGATTGTTTGCTCGTGTGTTTTCTAATTTTGGATTGTGAACTCATCTTCAGCAGGGCTCTCCTTGTGACCTGGACCATGGTGGTGGTCCTACAGCATGATAGATTTTGTATCTAACATCTCAGAGGTAACACTGACATAAAACCAGTTTCATTCTTGGCTGTGGATTTCTATATCACACAGTTCACATTTTGGACTCAAAACCAGGGCAAGCGGTAGGCACGGATTTCTCTGATTTTGTTTTAAGATTTTATTTATTTCCCCACGAGAGACACACAGAGAGGCAGTGACACAGGGAGAGGGAGAAGCTGACTCCTTGCAGGGAGGGAGCCCGATGCAGGACTCAATCCCAGGTCCCCAGGATCAACTCCTGATCCACACAGGTGTTGAGCCTCCCAGACATCCCAGGCACAGGATTTTAACATCTCAAGGGAAATTTTTGTTAACTCAGATCCCAGTAAGAGACCTTTCCAATTCTTTGTGATGATAGTTGTTTTGTCCCAGATAAGCAGCAAAACCCAAGCCCCTAGCCAAATTTAATAATCTGCACACCACCCCATCCTAGACTGCCATTAACATCACCTCGAGTGCTTATTATCTCACCTTATTTTTTACAGCTGGACATTTCCTTTTCATTATCTAGGATTGGCTGCACCATAATTTGCCTAAATCCTCATTTTTGTGCATTAAGGTTGTCTCGCATATTTCTCTAACTCTCATAAAAAATATCACCATGAATAGTCTTACAGGTATTGAGAATTATGGGTGTTGTTTTGTATCTTCTTCATTGCATGAAATTGTTTTTTCAGCAGCATTCATCAACATCAGAAAGTCAAATTGTTGGAATCTCTCATACTGGGGATTTTCCTCCCAGGAAAGCAGAATAAAAAGATCTGGCAAGAGAGCATAGACTATGGTAAGAAATTCAATGAAATTATGAATCATAGATTCTGAAGTGGGTGAGGAGAGAAATCAAGATAACAGGAATCAGAATTAATCAGAAGAAAGTAAGAGTCAGTGGTTGTAGGCCCCAGTGAAGTAGGAACAATTCAGTGATTACCATGTAAGTTCAGGAAGTAGTAGTCAGAAAATGCAATGTATGAGACAAGATTTCAGGGGTGGGATAATTCTTGGGTCCTGGAAAAAACCAGGTAGGCCACAAGCAGCTGAAGTCGAATGGATGGGTGAATATTATTGATAAAGAAATCAAAGGAGAAGCCAAAGCATTGAACCTACATGGACACTGTGGATTCAATGGGATCATCTACATGGATAAAGACATCACTCAAGATGAAGGACTGAAGGGGTCCCTGGGTTGCTCAGTGTATTGAGCATCTGCCTTTGCTCCAGATCATGATCCTGGAGTCCTGGTATCTAGCCCCATGTCAGACTCCACAAGTAGTGGGAAATCTGCTTCTACTTCTCCCTGTGCCCCTACCCCAGCTGCTGCTGCTTCTCCTTCTCATTCTTTTCTTCTTCTTCTTCTTCTTCTTCTTCTTCTTCTTCTTCTTCTTCTTCTTCTTCTTCTTCTTCTTCTTCTTCTTTCAGGCGTCTTCGTCTTCTTCTTCTCTCTCTCTCTCTCTCTCCCTAACTTTCTCAAATGAATAAAAAATTTTTTTAAAAATGATGATGGACTCAAGACTAAGACTTTGAGATAAGTGCAAATTATTCACAGAAAATAAAAGGTATCCATATCAGAAGTGTCAGGGAAATGGTGAGTAGCAAAGTTTCTATGGGACAAGAGATTTTCTAATTGGAGGACAGGAAAAGTGGTATGAAGGAGTCAGAAGAAACAAGGAAAATACTCTACATCCCCACCTCAAAGAACTGTAGAGTCTGGGAGGAACGGTCCCTATTTAAGACATATGCAAAGGAAGCAGTATTTTCATGGAAAATCCAGGTTACAGTTAAAGCCAGGAGATTCAAGAAACAGGAAATCAAGAAACCGTCTAAGGAAACAGGAAGTTTTCCAGGCATGCAGCTGGACCACTTAAGGAATGCAATGGATGGTTGGGTGAAGTACGCAAGGATATGGATATTGGGCCAAGGAAGCACAATCAGAATATGATGGGGATAAGAGTACAGGAGAGAATACAGGACCAAAGGGGCCGATGATTTGGGTGATGGTCAAAAAATGCAAGAATAATAAACAGAGAGAACTGCTACATCAGACAAGGGGAAGGGCAAGGACACAAGAGTCTCCTAACTCACCTGACATGCAGTTGGGCATCTCAGGTAGTGAGCCAGGAAGGAAGCCCAAATGTAGGTACTGAGCACTTGGGAGCTGTTGGCCTCAGTCCTATTTCTGGCTACAGGGGAGGGTCAGGCAACACACCAAGGGACCCCAGGAACCAAGAAGAAAGCTACACCGTCAAGTCCTGTTCTAAATCATCCCCACAAGATCCTGTCCAGAAACATGGGAGAGGGTCAGCTGACAGTACTCTGTGCATGCTGTGCACCGTCCCACAGGCCTGCCTGCGACACCCCAAGTTTTGGCTCAAGTGTCAGTCACACCAGTTTGGAACCCACTGCCTGCCTATCTACTTCCCTGTCTGGCCTACAGTATCCTTGCGGGAAAAATAGACATAATATCACTGACCACTCCATGTTCATGGAGGGACCTAAGTGATGCACAAGGGCTTTGGAGAGTGTAGTAAGTTAACCAGCTGGAGGCATGCACGTCCCACTTTGCCCACACCTGCTTCAGATCCATTCTCTTGGTGCGCAGCCCCTGACTGCAGCACAGCCCTTTCACTGATCTTTGCCTAGTAAGGGGCAAAACTACAGGTTATCCCAAGGCCTAGGGACTCCTGTGATATTTCTTCTGTCTGCTATTTCCTGGGGTCAGTCTCCAACCTCGCACCCGGGGCCCTGTCCCTGGCTGGTGAGCCCACTGACACGCCCGGAGGGAGGGGCACACATATTTCATAATGGGCATTGAGCCAGGGGATGATGCGGGGCTGGCGTGGGACATAAAGACTGGGGTAAGTCTGAGCTTATGTCCAGTTACTCATTTGGTCAAGATGAGTAACTAGCCAAACGCCGTTTGGAGAAATGACCAAAAAGCTGCCTCAGATCTCCTGTTCTCGACCCCAGGCTCCACCGACCTACTCTACTCCTTCCTCCTCTGGACCCCGTGCTCCACCTGCCTACTCTATTCCTTCCTCCTCTGGACCCCGCCCTCCACCTATCTACTCTATTCCTCCCTCCTCTCATTGTCCTTCCTCCTCTCGTCGTCCAAAGCCGCTTCCTCTTGTGTCCCTTTACGTCCTCAACACTCCCCAGCGTTTGTCCACCTCTCTCAACTCACAGGCCTACCTGTTTCCCTCCTGTTCCTAGTGCTTTCCTTTCTAGCCGCGCTAACCTACAGGTTTCCCCACGCAATCCTTGCTCTATTCCTTCCAAAAGGTCCAGTCCCCGCTGTTTTTGTCTCGCTCCTGTTCCCTGTTTCCCCACTGTCTACTTTCCTCGTACTCCCCCTCCCAGCCCCTCGTAGACTTGAAAGTCTTATCCTCCCCAACCTTCCAGCCAACTCCAACCAGACCTCCGTGATTCACAAATCCTATCCTGGAGAGATGATTTCCCTGTGAGTGGGCCGGTCCTGATATCATCCGGAATTGCCAGAACAGTTGATCCCCAGGAGCTTGACTTGGTGAAGGTTGGGAACTCAAGACAATGCCAATGAACATTTAGCTCGGAGGGTAAGCCTTTTCCATGATGGCGTTTTCACCCATAACAAGGTTATTGTACTATTCTCTGTATGTTACCTTCATCCTTGGAAATCGCCTTCAGATGCCGGAGATACCTTTAGCAAGATCCTTTTTTCCAGAAAACCTGTTTCTTTCCTCTCTTTCCCAATTAGCCAGCCTGAATGAATTCTACATTTATAACTGGTTTCTCCGTAGAATTTGGTCTGTGACCACAGAGCAAACAGCAAGACCAGGGACACAAGGTAGAGAAGAGTGAGTGGAAAACATCTCATCTGATCTCTACACGGGTGAGTCCTATTGATCTGCCCTGGATGAAAGTGAATGCGAGAATGGGCGACCCCTAAGAACTCACACACAGAGCACAAGACCCCTATTATAGACATACAAGGATTCAAGGTTCCCTGGTCTGGTTCCTCCAAGACTCTATTGTCCTGCACCCTAGGACTTGTAGAAACGTACTAGGGATTTTCTGTTTTGAGAAATGCCTCCGGCAAAAAGGTGCGGGGGCGGGGGGGGGGGCGGCACCTCCCATTATCTTGTCATCAAAGCTCTGAGGGTTGAACCTCTGGATCCCAGAAAAAGGCAGGTACCAAGCCTAGAAGGCAAGGACACATCCATATCCTCTCCAGATGATAGCATCAAATAAACTTATGGTGTATATTATATAATGTTCATCATAATATATTAACAATTAACATAATAATATAATATATATGTATTTATCATATATATTTAAAGTTCTCTTAAACCAAGTACAGATTCAGTGGAATCTCAATCAAAATTGTAACACATATATTTGGAAACTTGATAAGCTGATTATCATTTCCACAGACAGGCAAAAGACCCAAGAATATCCATGACTCCCTTAAGAACTGGTAGGAGTAATTTTCCTGCCAGACACCAAGACTTACCACAAAAATTGTAGTAATTAAGATCGCATAGTATTAGTGCCAGCATAAACAAATAGATAAGTGGCAAGAAGAGTCCAGACCCAGGTTCACACCTATGTGGACACTTGACTGAAGACAAAAGTATCATAACAGAATGATGCAGATGGACTGTGTTTGCAACACATTGGTTCTTGGTCAATTGGATACTTATAGAGAAAAAAATTAAGCTAGATTCCTACGACATAAGCACACTCAAGGATCCACTTCAGGTAAAAATTACATCTAAATGTGAAAGAGCAAAAACAAATTGTGTAGGATCGCTCGGGTCATCAATGGCTATTGAGCACTGGAGACGCACTGTAAGGTATAAAATTTACACTGGATTTTTGGTAGAGTGGTATTTTCTTCACTATAGGTTGGACCCACTGACCAGAGAAGACAGTTGAGCCTGGAGGCTATCTTGTGGAAAGTTTTTCAATTATAAATTTAAAAAGAGTTATTTACAAATGAAATTTTTAAAAATAGACATAAAGCTATGCAGATTTTCTATTTCTTTTCTTTGTTTTCATTTTCTGGTCAGTTCTGGAAATCTACACCTTCACAGAATAATCCATTTCATCGAAATCTTCACATTTCTATTGGTTGCTTTTCCTCCTAGCTATGGGTCACATTTTCCTGCTTCTTCTACTGTCTGCTTTTCTAGTACTTTTCAACCGATGCTGTCCTTTGCGAATGTTCTATTGCTGAGTGCTGGATTTGGCTGTGTTTCTTCAGACGTGCTGGAAATTCTTCCGGGAGGCAGTTTGGCCCCGTGTGGATCCACCTGAAACTTCCAGAGCTTGTTTGGAAGCCGTGTTAGGATAAGGCTAAAGCAACCTCTTCTCTAAGCTAGCGGAGTCCAATTACTGAGATGTAAACTTCTGAGGGCCTCTATCCAACCCTTTCAACTAGGACGCTCTACCCTGTGTGCTCACAACTCCGTCCTGTACACATTCTGGGTGTTGCTGGGCTCACAGCGTTGCCGTCGTCCCTTCACCGAGTTTCTGCCTCTTAGTGCTGCCCAAGACTTCAGGCCTTTCCTTACACATCCCTGACGCTCGCTCTCCCTCCTTCCCCTCTCTCCAATTTTCTGCTCCACAATTTCTCGGCCGCCTCACATGCCTGAACCTCAGTCTGTGTCTCCTCACCCAAGTGCTGTCACCTGCTCATCTTGGCTTCTGCTTTCCTGCATATTTCTCCAAGCAGAAAGCTGGAGCAACTGCAGGGCTCATCTCCTTTGCCTCCCTTTTCACAAGGAGTCATAGTGCAGGGCTACTCGGTACCCAGGGCCTGCATTTAAAAATCTTGTTTTATTTTTCTAAGCTCTATTTGGTGTCTCTGTTCTCCTTATGCGAATAAACACTCCCTCTGTCCGGGAAGCAGATGTAGGGCAGGGGATTGGTGGCAAGATGCTCTCGTACCTAGTATGCAAAAGGCATGTTTGCTGCTGCTGAGCCTAGTGGGTGGGACTTGCTCAGAAGTCTACATATTTAAACATGTCCTTCTTTCAGTTTCTATCCTACATTACAATCAGGTTGTTGTAATCAAAAAACTAAAAACTCATGAATGAATGTGCACTATAGGCACAGACACAGGAAACTTATGTTTCTCTTTTCTCATCTTTAGCCAAAGGAATGCCAAGCACTTAGTATAGCTGGTTAATCTTGGTTCAAAAAGTATACAATCTTGATGGATTCTGATTTTTTTTAAAGATTTTATTCATTTATTCATGATACACACACAGAGGCAGAGACATAGGCAGAAGGAGAAGCAGGCTCCCTGCAGGGAGCTCGATGTAGGACTTGATCCCAGGACCCCGGGATTGCAACCTGAGCCAAAGGCAGACGCCTTAACCACTGAGCCACCCAGGTGTCCCGAATTCTAATATTTTGTGATGTCAGTGGCCACAAACGTAACTGAAGATCTCGCCTACTTTAAATCTTTTCACTATTTTCATCTTCTTAGGTTCTGTCAGCAGCAGCTTTATATCACTGTTTATACAAAAGAGGAAGGTCCTGGCCTACGCTTAATAGCACGTGGTGATTCTATGGAGTCTAACCTTTCTTGCAAGGTTATCTTTCCTTGCACAAATCCATTATGTGCTGGCCTTTCTCAGGCAGCTCTCCACCTCCTAAATAGAACAAACCTAAAGAACCCTGTTGTCTCTGGGCAGGAGGACAAAGCTCCCCCAACCACAGAGAGTTGGTCCAGTCCTAGTTTATAGGAATACTACTATAAGACTGAGCCTGTTGTAGGGTTTTCAATCACCGCCGTTTGAAGGTCTGCCCTCATGCTGGAGTGCCTCCAGGGCGTGGTTCCAGCTGCTGCACAGCAGCTCACCATCATGCAGTGCTTATCTCCTGGGTAGTTAAGACCTTTTGTACGATTGGATAATTTTCATGTGTTTCTTCAGGAAATTTTCATGCATTCCTTGTCAGGTGAATTCCACGAGAGTTGTTTGTTGTTAATGTGGGTGGCATGTTTCTATTACATTTTTCTAGAAGTTGATTTCCCTGTTAGCTGTCTCTGTGCCTGCTTCTAATGGAGAGGTTGGGACAGGATTCAAGAAAAATCTGCAACTTCAGACACTGGCTGAGAAACTAGAGGACGGGGCTGTTTATGTTTTTCTATGCTCCAGTATGTTCAACGCATCATCTGAGTTTAGATGCACACTGATGGCCTGGAAGCTCGCCCCCTACAGTCACTCAGCTGGCGGGTCCTGGGCTGGGCTGGGACCCCATAATAACGTGGGGCTGCAGGGAGAGGAGATGAAACCACAGTGACTCCCACCTCCCTTCAGAGTCCCTCGGAGCCCCAGGCCTGTGTCGGGGGAGGGCGGCCGGACCCCTGGGCGCGGGCCAAAGAATGGCCAGTTTCACAGGAGACTACGACGGTCTCGCTAGTTCTCCCCGAGCTAAGAGTGCGGCTCCTGAGCACAATGATGCTTCCTCTCGACTCGGGCTTTGTAAGATAGTGAAGACTTCAAAGGCTCATGTTTGAGCCTTGCTAGAAAAGGCACCCAGCTGTGGCTCACCAGAAGCAACAGAGGTGCTTCTCTAGCTCAGCTGCGGTGTGAGCCAGGGTGCTTGTTTTCTGAATCATGTTCAGGTCTATGTAATGACGTCAGCAGAAGAAAGCTCACAGTCCTAACTGAGATGATCTCCAGGCAGCCAGCCAACATTTACCAAACACCTCTATCTTTCCGTACTAAGGCCAGGTCCTGGCAACGGAGAGATGGACCAGATATATTTCTTGCTCAGAAGTGACCTTTCAGGGATCCCTGGGTGGCGCAGCGGTTTAGCGCCTGCCTTTGGCCCAGGGCGCGATCCTGGAGACCCGGGATCAAATCCCACGTCAGGCTCCCGGTGCATGGAGCCTGCTTCTCCCTCTGCCTGTGTCTCTGCCTCTCTCTCTCTCTCTCTGTGTGTGGACTATCATAATAAATGAAGAAAAAAAAAAAGACTGAGGTACAGGGCAAGCCACTCTGGTGGGCTTCTTTAAAAAAAAAAAAAAAAAAGAATAGAAGTGACTTTCATGTAAAGAAAACAATTTAGCAAAGTGTTCTGGGAACTATAGATGTGGAGTAGACCATGCCTCAGAGAAAAACTTGGGCGAGGAGCTACAGGGTCCAGACGGGTTTTACAAGATTACACGTGGGCTCATTATAAATCGGTTTTCCCAGACAGACACAGGGGAAAGAGCCGTGCAGGCTAAGGACAAGGAGCAGCAAGAATTAAAACAAGGAGCCACTCAGTAGGTAGCGGGGTTCAGGAAACTGCCCAGGTGTCTGTACAGCTGTCTGGACAGATGTGTTCACGACTGTGTCTCACACGACACACGTCCTGGACTGTGCTGTGTCTTGAATGAACGAACACATAGATGAATAGATGCAATATTGAGTGTGAGAGAGCATGGGCTCTGCAGTCAAAGTGTAATATAGGAAGTATCTAGAGTAGTCAAATTCCTCGAGAAAGGAAAATGGTCCTTGCCAGAGGACACAGAGCGCAGGGGGCCATGGGAAGTCGTTCCGTGGGGATGAAACAATTCTGGAAATTAGTTTCACACGAGGCAAATATGCTTAAAATTCCTGAATCACATCCTCAGAAATGTTTCCAATGGTAAATCTTATGTGAACTTTACCACAATGACATTTTCTAAAATCAAAAACTGTGAAGTCCCCATGTTACATTCATTAGGTTCTTGAGTCTCTATTATCCCACCTGTAATCAGGGACAGAGAAACTTTTTCAGATTTTTTTTTTATTTTAAAATATTTTTTTTTCAATTTTTATTTATTTATGATAGTCACAGAGAGAGAGAGAGAGGCAGAGACATAGGCCGAGGGAGAAGCAGGCTCCATGCACGGGAGCCCGATGTGGGATTCGATCCCGGGTCTCCAGGATCGCGCCCTGGGCCAAAGGCAGGCGCCAAACCGCTGCGCCACCCAGTTATCCCTTTTTTCAGATTTGAAACCTCGTCCGTTTCCCGAGCTAGACGGGGAGAGTTTTGATCCAGGCAAGGGCTTGATATGGGACAGGTCTCTGACTCCTCCCCAAATCTCTTTTAGCCAATGACTGTCGAAGGGGCGGTGCAATCAGGTCCCTAACCTGCTGGGCCTGCCGCCAGAGGGTCCCGTCCAGGCTGCTGCAGGAGCAGCCCCAGGAACCAGGCCGGACCTCGAGAAGCCGAGGGAAGGGGAGTCGCGGGCTTCAGGCTTCAGAAAGAAGCGAGGCAGGGGAAATCCCTTCTGGAAGGAGGGGTTGAGGAGGTAGCTCCACGTGCCCGGTGGCTGCTATCCTCGGTTTTACCACTCTGGATTGTGAGGTCCTCGCGAGCTGAGCTCCTAGTTACCCCCGGATAATGCTCAGCAGGTGTCTGGCCGAGGGTGAGTCTTCAAGAGGGCGGGACATTAACGCTGTGATGTGAAGCTCTGCCGGTGTTTTTCTACAGTTCACACAATCACCAGAAAGCCCGTGTCTTGGCACCAGAACCTGGAGGAACCTGCAGACGGTAAGTCCCGTGGTTTGGGAACAACACTGAGGTACAGCACAGACAGGCAGCTGGCTGGAGAGACCTTTCAGGGTAGTGTTACCTTGGGCAACACTCTGAGCCTCAGAAAGCTGGACTCACACTCACGAAGCTCACAGGACCGTCAAGCATAGGGCCGTCCCATTAACTGTCAAGGCCAGAAAAATCCTCCTAATGGCCTTCCCAGGGCATTCATATATTCAGTTATCAAACGTGGAGCTGTTCCCAGCAGAGGTCCTGAAGTCATTTTAACGGACTTCCAAGCCTGGTTCTACCACTCGTTAACCATGTGACTTTGAGCCAGTAATTTTAAATGTCTCTGAACCTACCTTCACATAGTGGTGAGGTTAGACAACATCACGTAAGTAACTCAGGACCTAGAAAGTATTGTCTTGCCGATCTGGAAATGCGACTGTTTTTCATTAATACCATGTGATGGTCCCTCAGATGGGGCCGGGAGTGGAGACCTCATACCGTGCCGATGGAGACAGACAAGTAGGTAAGGAGTAAAATGGGAATGGCAACAACAGAACACACGCATGCCCCTGGTCAGACAGTGTGGACTTCTGGGAAGGCTTCCTGGAGGTGGAGGTGGAGAAGCTCAGGATCAAAGACCAGGAGGACATTCTGAGTTCTATGGAAAGACAGAGGAATGAGAGATGCCAGCATGGCCCAAGATATGGCGGTAGTTTGGCCTGGCTGGAGTATACAGGTGCACGGGGCAGTGCTCAGAAACAATGGAAGAGAGGTCTTCGGTGGAGAGCACCATCCTTCCCGGCGGGCTATCCTCCCTCCCTCCTTGGAGTAGAATTTGATGCAGGAAAGATACGAGGTCGATATAGGAGCACGGGGGGTAGGCAGGTGGGGTGGGCAGGAGGAGGGAGGACTCCATAGCAGAGTGGAGACAGACAAGTGAAAAGAGCAGTAGAGCGTCGGTAGAGGAAGTGAGGATGCTATCTGTCCTGGAGAGGCGAGCCCAGCTCGAGGAAGGGAGAGGAGGTGGGGCCTTGCAGCACTAAGATGAACAGGCAGCGAGGGACCTGAACGCTAGCCAGGATTGCCATGCTAACGGCTTATCCTAAGGATGCGCTCAGCCGGGTGCCATGTCCTTCGTTCTCAGCCATCTCGCTGTAGGTGGATATTGGCCCCAATTTACAGTTGAGCAAAGTGAGGCCTGGAGAAGTTAGACCACCTAGTTAGGCTAGTAATGGAAGGGCCAGGAAGGGCTGACTATGAAGCCCAGGTTCCTGCCGTTGTCAGGCTGCCGCCCTCCAAGTGAGACTTGGTAGGGGGGAAGCTGAAAACGAAAACTGAAACCTGTGCAAGTCCTCAAGCTAGGGAGTGACAGGCACGTGTGGGCTTGGCAGCCCCAGCTCTTGCAGGAGGGAGGATGTGGCCTCTTACAACCCTCCCCCGCACTCCGTCATGGCCACATTGGCCCCGCTTGCTCCTGCCTCAGCGCCTGGCTCTGCTCCCGTCCGTGCTCTCTGTCTGCCCCGCTGAGGCCGGCTGGCTTGGCATCGGGAGAGGCCCCTCCCCTCGCTGTCCCGTTCTAGAGTTGCCCAGCCCTGCCTGTACCTCACCGTCGGGTTCGCTTGTCCCCTTGTGTAGCATGTCCTCTGTCCCCCCAGCAGACCACCAGCTCCAGGAGAGCAGGTACCGTGCCTGCCCACATCTGCTCTACTTGCGTGGGGTCCAGGAGAGTGCCTGGCACAGAGATTGTGCTCAACAGATATGTGTTGCGAGATGAGGGTTGCAGGCCCTTGGCAGGCCCCGAGGCCAGCTGCTGAGGCCGGGCCGAAGGACCCAGGAATTCTGGCCCCAAAGCCTGCTTCCCTCAAGACTCATGCCTCTTCTCCTAGCCAGGTTCCTAAATCTTATCCACCAGGCCGCTCAGGGGCCACGGAAGAGATACCCAGACACGCAAACAGAAAGCCCAGAAATTGGACGGGACTCTGAGGCCTAGGTAAGCATGGCTCCTTGCCTTGGGGAGGCCCAGGGGCAACAGAGGCTGTGGCTAAGAGAATGGTATAGGAGGCCAGACCGCCTGGCTTTGACCCCTGGCTACCACTTACTAGCTGTGTGACCTTGGGGGAGTCATCGAAGGTCTTTAGTGCTTGTGGTTCCGCAGTGGAGCAAAAATGGAGATATTACAGCATGAGGCCGTGTGTTCACGGTGCCCAGAGCAGGCCTAACCCACAGCAAAACACACCCCCTTTGATTGGAGAGGCTCCAGGAGCGGTGAGGAGCCCGGGAAATGCAATCGTCAGCAGTCTCTCCCGAGATGACATAGGGCTTCTGGTGCTAAGACATTTCCGAGAACTTCCTGCCACGCTTGTCTCTTGTGTTGCTCCCGTCTTTCGTCACACGGAAGTTTTCCGTTTTGAAGTCATCAGATGTGCCGGTGTTTTCTTTTCTTTTTTTTTTTTTTTGTGCCGGTCTTTTCCATCCCGGGGTCTGGGCGCTGTGCCTTGCTTAGGAAAGCCTGCAATATCCAGAGGAGCAACACGACTGGCTTTCCTTTTGGGCTTTTCCTCAAGTTGTCGTGTCTTTTGAACACGTGGCTTTTAGGCCATCCGTGCCTTTTGCCCCTGAGGTGAAGCTGGAGACGCTGATGCTCAGCTGGCTCAGAACTTCCTTCCCTCCCTCCAAGGCACCGAGTTCTGGCGCCCCCCGTCTCCTGGGGCTTACTGCTCCTCAGCCTCCTCCTGACGCCCAGCCTCTACTCCTCGGGGAGGTCCTGCTCATCCTTCAGGAGCAGCCAGGAGTCCTGCTTATAAGGTCCCGTTAAGGAACGTGCGCCCCGTGCTCTCCACCCTGCAGATTAGGGCACCTTGCCCGTGTTCCTCTGGAGCATTGCATGCCTCCTGTCCCCCACCATTCAGCCGGATTCCATTACCAATGGAACATGGTGGCTCTGGAGCCAGAGAGCTTGAGTTCAGATCCCAGCTACCGCACTTTGGGGCTGTGGGGCCTGAGGAGGAATGGAAAGCAGAGCTCATAGCGCAGCCACTGAGCAGTCCCGGGCTCGTCCCGGCCCCTTGGTTTGACCCAGTTGTCTTCCTCTGCTGTGGGTGCACCCTTCCCAAGGACGGCCCACATCCTTAGCTCTTGCCTTTCTACCTTTGTACCGTGTGGTCCGGCCTTCCTCCCGTTTTCTACAGCTCCTGCTAGGGCATGTGTCTCTGCCACAGGGCAGCTGCAGGGGGATTGGGGTAAATAGCTCAGTTCTAATGAAGGGAGGGAGGGAGGGAGGGAGGGGGTTTGAAGGGGAGGCAAGAGAAAGGAAGGGTGGAGGAAGAAGGGAGGGAAGGAAGGGAGGAGGGAGGCACGGAAGGAAGGAGGGAGAGAAGGAGGAGGAAGGGCGTAGGAAACAGCTGTTCATTTACTCTAGCTTCTATTTGCCTGTGGGCCTGCACCCCGGGGAGGGCAGACTGGGAGACCAGAGGGTCCAGCAGGGAAGCCCCACCCCCACAAGGGTTGCTGAGCCTGAGAGAACTCCATCAGCCCCAGTGGAACTTTGGGCTCCGTCCCCCCCAGCCCAGAGCTGACCTCGCCCGGGACATGCAGACAAACCCAGTCACAAAGTGGGGACACTGGGAAAGCCACACTCAAATACCTCCAACTTCTGCCCTCTTGGTAAATTTGAGGAAAATGTATCCTTTCAGGCAATTGTGAAGGTTAATCTTACAACTTCTCTAAGTCGTATGTGTCAGCGGTGCTGTTGCTTCTCTGTGTAACCACGTCAACCACGTCCATTCTTTCATCCCAGGAGTGTGTGCTGAGCCCCTGGGGTGCGCTGGCCCAGGCCCCACGGACTCTGAACCCAGGTTGCCCTCCCTCCCCGGGGGTTGCCTTCTGATGCCCACCATCTCCTCTCTGGGTCAGCCCGGAATGTGACGAGCGCAGGCTGAACCGTGTCAGGGTGCACAGCGACATGCGCCCCACAAGGCTAAAGCGTGGAGCTGGCGAGAAGATGATCGCCTCGCGTCGTATTCAGCGCCCACCTCGGTCTCATCCCTGAAACCCAGCGTGTGGGCTGTGTGGATAAATAAAGATGACTTTCCAGCGTCAGTCTGACCTTTCCGTTGTGGAGCCTCACATTTTTCTGCCGGCACGCCCTGGTTCAAGTCCTTCATCTTGGGAATCCCTGCGTGGCCCAGCGGTTTAGCACCTGCCTTCGGCCCAGGGCGTGATCCTGGAGTCCCAGAGTCGAACCTCAATGGAGCCTGCTTCTCCCCCTGCCTCTGTCTCTCCCTGTCTCTCTCTGTGTCTCTCATGACTCAATATAGAAAATATTTCAAAGTACATAGTGTCCATCTGAAGTGCATACTTCCCACTGAGTTCTTTATTTCAGTGACTCTATTTTTCATTCTGGGGTTGGCTTTGTTGTTTGTTTGTTTTGGCATCTGTTCTGCAGTATCTTGTACTTTTTAATAGAATTTCAATTTCTTGTTCTATGTCTTTAATTACATGAAAGTGAAAAAAAAATAATTACATGAAAGTGTTGGTGTAGTGTTTGTGTAAATATGCCCTTTTTTATAGCTGTTGACCGTCCCTCACATGGATTGTCTGCTCGGTGTTTTCTAATTTTGGATTGTGAACTCATCTTCAGCAGGGCTTTCCTTGTGACCTGGACCATGGTGATGGTCCTACAGCATGATAGATTTTGTATCTAACATCTCAGAGGTAACACTGACCTAAAACCAATTTCATTCTTGGCTGTGGATTTCTATATCACACAGTTCACATTTTGGTCTCAAAACTGGGGCAAGCAGTAGGCACAGGATTTCTTTGATTTTGTTTTAAGATTTTACTTCCCCACGAGAGACACAGAGAAAGGCAGTGACACAGGGAGAAGGAGAAGCAGACTCCTTGCAGGGAGCCCGATGCGGGACTCAATCCCAGGTCCCCAGGATCAACCCCTGATCCAAAAGTAGATGCACAGGTGTTGAGCCACCCAGGCATCCCAGGCACAGGATTTTAACATCTCAAGGGAAATTTTTAACTCAGATCCCAGTCAGAGACCTTTCCAATTCTTTGTGATGATAGTTGTTTTGTCCCAGATAAGCAGCAAAACCCAAGCCCCTAGCCAAATTTAATAATCTGCACACCACCCCATCCTAGACTGCCATTAACATCACCTCGAGTGCTTATTATCTCACCTTATTTTTTACAGCTGGACATTTCCTTTTCATTATCTAGGATTGGCTGCACCATAATTTGCCGAATCCTAATTTTTGTGCATTAAGATTGTCTCGCATATTTCTCTAACTCTCATAAAAAATATCACCACGAATAGTCTTACAGGTATTGAG
Organism: Canis lupus familiaris; assembly: GCF_011100685.1. Lineage (NCBI taxonomy): Eukaryota > Metazoa > Chordata > Mammalia > Carnivora > Canidae > Canis > Canis lupus. The sequence goes on along the minus strand of NW_023330452.1, from coordinate 14,857 downwards.
AATTATGGGTATTGTTTGTATCTTCCTGTTGTATGAAATTATTTTTTCAGCAGCATTCATCAACATCAGAAAGTCAAATTGTTGGAATCTTTCATACTGGAGACTTTCCACCCAAGAAAGCAGAATAAAAAGATCTGGCAAGAGAGCATAGACTATGGTAAGAAATTCAATGAAATTATGAATCATAGATTCTGAAGTGGGTGAGGAGAGAAATCAAGATAACAGGAATCAGAATTAATCAGAAGAAAGTAAGAGTCAGTGGTTGTAGGCCCCAGTGAAGTAGGAACAATTCAGTGATTACCACGTAAGTTCAGGAAGTAGTAGTCAGAAAATGCAATGTAGGAGTACATGATTTCAGGGGTGGGATAATTCTTGGGTCCTGGAAAAGACCAGGTATGGCCACAAGCAGCTGAAGTCGAATGGATGGGTGGATATTATTGATAAAGAAATCAAAGGAGAAGCCAAAGCATTGAACCTACATGGACACTGTGGATTCAATGGGATCATCTACATGGACACTGACGTCACTCAAGACGAAGGACTGAAGGGGTCCCTGGGTTGCTCAGTGTATTGAGCATCTGCCTTTGCTCCAGATCATGATCCTGGAGTCCTGGTATCTAGCCCCATGTCAGACTCCACAAGTAGTGGGAAATCTGCTTCTACTTCTCCCTCTGCCCCTACCCCAGCTGCGCTTCTTTTCTTCTTCTTCTTCTTCTCTTCTTCTTTTCTTCTTCTTCTTCTCTTCTTCTCCTTTCTTATATTATTATATATTATTATCCTCCTCCTCCCTCCTCTTCCTCTTCTTCTGTTCTTCTTTTCTTCTTCTCTTCTTCTTTCTTCTTTTCTTCTTCTCTCTCTCTCTCTCTCTCTCTCTCTCTCTCCTCTCTCTCTCTGGCTAACTTTCTCTAATAAATAAAAATTTTTTTTAAAACGATTATGGACTCAAGACTAAGACTTTGAGACAAGCGCAAATTATTCAGAGAAAAATGAAAAGGTATCCATATCATAAGTGTCAGGGAAATGGTGAGTAGCAAAGTTTCTATGGGAGAAGAGATTCTCTTGCCTGAATTCTTCAGAAGACTTGTGGGGTTTTCCTGCCTTTCCCCATGCCCCACTGTAAGATTCTACATGGAGCAGCCATCTCAATCCACTTAAACAAAAGTAAGATCCTCTTACTCTTCTGAAATCATTTGAAGGCTCGCCCAGCTCAGTCACTGTAAAAGCCAAAATGAGGATGGTGGTCAAAAGGCCTATGTGATCTGTCTGCCCTTCCTGGTTCTTTTATCACAACCTCTATGTCTGCCTTCCTGACCATCTGCGTCTTCCTTTACTGTTTCTCAGAAACCCATACAAGTTCCCACCCTTAGACTCATTCTAGCTCGTTCCCTTGCCTAGAAAATTCTTTGTCTAGAATTTCTCTTAGAAAGCCTTCTCTTGCTTTCTATACCCAGAGGTAACCTGTTCATGAAGGCCTACATTGATCATTTATTCAAACAGTAAATCCCATCTCCGTGGCACACCTCATTTCCGTTGTCCTGCTCCATTTTTTCGTTGCTACACGTCTCTTTCTAAAACGCAATATGATGCTTTGTATTTGTTGCTAATTACTGGCTTCCCACTCTAGGAGCTTCACCAGAGCAGGAACTTTTGTATCTTTCCGTCTCTGCTCTACCCAACAAGGTGAAGACAGTGCTTTACATAAGATAATAGCTTATTGAATAATTGAACAAAGTATGAGATGTGGGTGGTATGGCCATAGACTTTCAGAATAAAAATCAAAGTCCAAAGGTTATGATCAGGGTCCTACATATTCTGGCCCCGGAACGCTCTCTAAACTGCACCTCAATGGAGTCCATTCAAGTCATGCTCCTCCTTCATGGGCCCTCTGAGACCCAGTTATCTCTGCTGCAGGACAGTTATCTCACTTTGTAACTCTCTGTAATTCATTCATGTGATTTTTTTTCTTTCAAGATTTGATTTGAACTCAAGTTAATTACCAATTAGTGTAGTATTAGTTTCATGGGTAGAATTTAGTGATTTGTCACTTGCATAGAACACCCAGAGTGTTCATTACATGACGTGCCCTTCTTAATGCCCTCACTCATTTACCCCACCCCCCTCCGCACCTCCCCTGAGCAACTCTCAGTTTGTTCCCCAGAGTTAAGAGTCTCTTGCAGTGTGCCTTCCTGTCTGATTTCTTGATCAATGTCTGTCTCTGCACCATAAGCTTCAGGAGACTGGGTTCCTTGTTTGGTTTTGTTAATAATCATTTTCCCTGTACCAACCATATTTCTGGCTCAATAAAAATGTGAATGAATCATGGATGGATGGATGGATGGATGGATGGTGGATGGATGGATGGATGAATAAACAAAAGTAATGAGTAAGTTTTTTATCCTTCAGATTCAAAGAATAGTATTAAATCAAAGTATAGTTTAAGGAGGGTGACTGGGTCCAATTGAGGCCATTCAGACACGTGACTCTGATGCTATAACTTAAGGATACATTTTTTTCTTTTTTTGTTTAATAGTAAATTCACTTTTTATTGGTGTTCAATTTACCAACATACAGAATAACACCCAGTGCTCATCCCTTCAAGGGCCCCCCTCAGTGCCCATCACCCATTCACCCCCACCCCCCCCTCCCTCCTCCCCTTCCACCACCCCTAGTTCGTTTCCCAGAGTTAGGAGTCTTTATGTTCTGTCTCCCTTTCTGATATTTCCCACACATCTTCTCCCTTCCCTTATATTCCCTTTCCCTTTCACTATTTTTATATTCCCCAAATGAATGAGAACATACAATGTTTGTCCTTCTCCGATTGACTTCACTCTCAGCATACCCTCCAGTTCCATCCACGTTGAAGCAAATGGTGGGTATTTGTCATTTCTAATGGCTGAGTAATATTCCATTGTATACATAACCACATCTTCTTTATCCATTCATCTTTCATGGACACCGAGGCTCCTTCCACAGTTTGGCTATTGGACATTGCTGCTAAAACATCGGGGTGCAGGTGTCCCGCGTTTCATTGCATCTGATCTTTGGGGTAAATCCCCAACTGCAATTGCTGGGTCGTAGGGCAGATCTATTTTTAACTCTTTGAGGAACCTCCACACAGTTTTCCAGAGTGGCTGCACCAGTTCACATTCCCACCAACAGTGTAAGAGGGTTCCCTTTTCTCCGCATCCTCTCCAACATTTGTGGTTTCCTGCCTGTTTTTTTCCCCATTCTCACTGGTGTGAGGTGGTATCTCATTGTGGTTTTGATTTGTATTTCCCTGATGGCAAGTGATGCAGAGCATTTTCTCATGTGCGTTGGCCATGTCTATGTCTTCCTCTGTGAGATTTCTCTTCATGTCTTTTGCCCATTTCATGATTGGATTGTTTGTTTCTTTGGTGTTGAGTTTAAGAAGTTCTTTATAGATCTTGGAAACTAGCCCTTTATCTGATAGTCATTTGCAAATATCTTCTCCCATTCTGTAGGTTTGTCTTTAGTTTTGTTGACTGTATCCTTTGCTGTGCAAAAGCTTCTTATCTTGATGAAGTCCCAATAGTTCATTTTTGCTTTTGTTTCTTTTGCCTTCGTGGATGTATCTTGCAAGAAGTTACTGTGGCCGAGTTCAAAAAGGGTGTTGCCTGTGTTCTCCTCTAGGATTTTGATGGAATCTTGTCTCACATTTAGATCTTTCATCCATTTTGAGTTTATCTTTGTGTATGGTGAGAGAGTGGTCTAGTTTCATTCTTCTGCATGTGGATGTCCAATTTTCCCAGCACCATTATTGAAGAGACTGTCTTTCTTCCAATGGATAGTCTTTCCTCCTTTATCGAATATTAGTTGACCATAAAGTTCAGGGTCCACTTCTGGATTCTCTATTCTGTTCCATGATCTATGTGTCTGTTTTTGTGCCAGTACCACACTGTCTTGATGACCACAGCTTTGTAGTACAACCTGAAATCTGGCATTGTGATGCCCCCAGATATGGTTTTCTTTTTTAAAATTCCCTGGCTATTCGGGGTCTTTTCTGATTCCACACAAATCTTAAAATAATTTGTTCTAACTCTCTGAAGAAAGTCCATGGTATTTTGATAGGGATTGCATTAAACGTGTAATTGCCCTGGGTAACATTGACATTTTCACAATATTAATTCTGCCAATCCATGAGCATGGAATATTTTTCCATCTCTTTGTGTCTTCCTCAATTTCTTTCAGAAGTGTTCTATAGTTTTGAGGGTATAGATCCTTTACCTCTTTGGTTAGGTTTATTCCTAGGTATCTTATGCTTTTGGGTGCAATTGTAAATGGGATTGACTCCTTAATTTCTCTTTCTTCAGTCTCATTGTTAGTTAAAAAGCCACTGATTTCTGGGCATTGATTTTGTATCCTGCCACACTGCCAATTGCTGTATGAGTTCTAGCAATCTTGGGGTGGAGGCTTTTGGGTTTTCTATGTAGAGTATCATGTCATCGGAAGAGGGAGAGTTTGACTTCTTCTTTGCCAATTTGAATGCCTTTAATGTCTTTTTGTTGTCTGATTGCTGAGGCTAGGACTTCCAGTACTATGTTGAATAGCAGTGGTGAGAGTGGACATCCCTGTCTTGTTCCTGATCTTAGGGGAAAGGCTCCCAGTGCTTCCCCATTGAGAATGATATTTGCTGTGGGTTTTCAGATGGCTTTTAAGATGTCGAGGAATGTTCCCTCTATCCCTACACTCTGAAGAGTTTTGATCAGGAATGGATGCTGTATTTTGTCAAAGCTTTCTCTGCATCTCTGAGAGGATCATATGGTTCTTGGTTTTTCTCTTGCTGATATGATGAATCACATTGATTGTTTTACGTGTTGAACCAGCCTTGTGTCCCGGGATAAATCCTACTTGGTCATGGTGAATAATTTTTAATGTATGTTGGATCCTATTGGCTAGTACTTGTTGAGAATTTTTGCATCCATGTTCATCAGGGATATTGGTCTAATTCTCCTTTTTGGTGGGGTCTTTGTCTGGTTTTGGAATTAAGGTGTGCTGGCCTCATAGAACGAATTTGGAAGTACTCCATCTCTTTCTATCTTTCCAACAACTTTAGAGAGGTATGATTTCTTTAAACGTTTGATAATTCCCCTGGGAAGCCATCTGGCCCTGGACTTTTGTCTTGGGAGGTTTTTGATGACTGCTTCAATTTCCTCCCTGGTTATTGGCCTGTTCAGGTTTTCTATTTCTTCTGTTCCAGTTTTGGTAGTTTGTGGCTTTCCAGAATGGTCCATTTCTTATAGATTGCCTAATTTATTGGCGTATAGCTCATAATATTTTTTAAAATCGTTTGATTTCCTTGGTGTTGGTAGTGATCTCTCCTTTCTCATTCATTTTATTAATTTGAGTCTTTTCTCTCTTCTTTTTAATAAGCTGGCTATGGTTTATCTATCTTATTAATTCTTTCAAAGAACCAACTCCTGGTTTTGTTGATCTGTTCCACAGTTTTCTGGTCTCGATTTCGTTGAGTTCTGCTCGAATCTTTATTAACTCTCCTTCTTCTCTGGGTGTAGGATCTATTTGCTGTTTTTTCTCTAGCTCCTTTAGGTAAGGTTAGCTTTTGTATTTGAGTTCTTTCCAGTTTTTGATGGATGCTTGTATTGTGATGTATTTCCCTCCCAGACTGCTTTTGCTGCATCCCAATTTTGAATGGTTGTATCTTCATTCTCATTAGTTTCCATGAATCTTTTAATTCTTCCTTAATTTCCTGGTTGACCCTTTCACTTTTAGCAGGATGGTCTTAACCTCCACGTGTTTGAATCCTTCCAAACTTCTTGTGATTTAGTTCTAATTTCAAGGCATTATGGTCTGAGAATATGCAGGGGATGATCCCAATCTTTTGGTATCGGTTAGACCTGATTTGTGACCCAGATGTGGTCTCTTCTGGAGAAAGTTCCATGTGCACTTGAGAAGAATGTGTATTCAGTTGAGTTTGGATGTAAAGTTCTGTAGATATCTGTGAAATCCATCTGGTCCAGTGTATCATTTAAAGCTCCTTGTTTCTTTGGAGATGTGCTTAGAAGACCTATCGAGTATAGAAAGTGCTACATTGAAGTCACAAGTATAAGTGTATATTATCTAAGTATTCTTACTTTGTTATTAATTGATTAATATATTTGGCAGCTCCCACATTCGGGGCATATATATTGAGATTGTTAAGTCCTCTTGTTGGATAGATCCTTTAAGTATGATATAGTGTCCTCTTCCTCACTCACTACAGTCTTTGGGGTAAATTTAGTTTCTCTGATATAAGGATGGCTACCCCTGCTTTCTTTTGAGGACCATTTGAATGGTAATGGTTCTCCAACCTTTTATTTTCAGGCTGTAGGTGTCCTTCTGTCTAAAATGAGTCTCTTGTAGACAGCAAATAGATGGGTCCTGCTTTTTTATCCAGTCCTGCTTTTTACCCTGAGCCTTTGATGGGGTCATCAAGCCCATTCACGTTCAGAGTTACTCTTGAAAGATAGGAGTTCAGTGTCATCATGATACTATTCAGTCCCTGTTTTTGTGGATTGTTCCATTGGACTTCTCTTAAAGAGAAATTTTGTGAGTCTCCCTTAAAATTTCTTGCAGAGCTGGTTTGGTAGTCACATATTCTTTCAGTTCCTGCCTATCTTGGAAGCTCTTCATCTCTCCTTCTATTGAATGAGAGCCTTGCTGGATAAAGTATTCTTGGCTGCATGTTTCTCATTTATGACCCTGAATATATCCTGTCAGCCCTTTCTGGCCTGCCAGGTCTCTATGGAGAGGTCTGCTGTTAATCTAATATTTCTCCCCATAAAAGTTAGAGATTTCTTACTCTTGCTGCTTTAAGGATCTTCTCTTTATCTTTCGAATTTGCACGCTGCAGTATTAATTGTTGAGGTGTTGACAGATTTTTATTGATTTTAGAGGGCAGATCTCTCTATTTTCTGGATCTGAATACCTGTTTCCCTTCCCAGATTAGGAAAGTTTTCAGGTATGATTTGTTCAAATACATATTCTGGACCTCTGTCCCTTTCAGGCCCTCAGGAACCCCAATTAAATGTAGATTTTTCTTCCTCAGACTGTCATTTATTTCCCTTAGTGTATCCTCGTGATCTTTTAATTGTCTCTTTTTCCTCAGTTTCCCTCTTTGCCATCACCTTGTCTTCTATGTCACTCACTCATTCTTCCACCTCATTAAACCTCATTGTTAGGACCTCTGGTTTGGATTGCATCTCATTTAATTGATTTTTAATTTCTGCCTGATTAGATCTAAATTCTGCAGTCATGAAGTCTCTTGAGTCTTTATGCTTTTTCTAGAGCCACCAGTAGCTTTACAATAGTGCTTCTGAATTGGCTTTCTGACATTGAATTGTAATCCGGATTTTGTAACTCTGTAGGAGAGAAGACTGTTTCTGATTTTTTTCTTTTGAAGTGAGTTTTTCTTTCTAGTCATTTTGGTCAGTACAGAATGGCCAAAAAAGTTGTATTGGGAAAATGAGAGAAAGAGAAGATAAGAAGAAAAGAAAAAGGAGAAAAAGTGAAAAAAGAAAGGAAAAAAGAGAAGAAAAGAAAAAGGGGGGGAAGCAACAGAAATCAAAAAAACAAAAAACAAGGGGGAGTATCCTCTGATTGTGTATACTGTAAATCCCTTGACTTCCCCTGGAAATTTTCAGTGCTGCTTGGTCAATAATTTTTTTTCCACCTGGATGCAGGAGTGTCCTTGCTCTCCTGTGTCCTCCTGGCTTCTGCCTGTTCCGGGGGGAGCCGATGGACCTTGGGCTGTGTCCCTGGTGCCCTGTTCCCAGGCTTGCATTGCTGGAGTCACACTCCCGGCCCCGCAGCCCCCTCCATGCACAGCCTGTGCCAGAGCCACCTCCAAGCTGATCCCAGGGCTGGTCAGCCACCTCCACCTAGAATGCACTGAGTACTGTCAGCTGACCCTCTCCCATGTTTCTGGACAGGATCTTGTGGGGATGCTTTGGAAAAGGACTTGACAGGAGGGAGAGGAATGGTACTCCTTGGTCCCTCACCCATCAAGTGGGGGAAGCTCTAAGAGAGGGTATGGTCAGAGAAGCTGGCAGAGAGAGATTTGTGTTGAAGCTGTAGCAAATGTAGGTCTCCTCTCCACCCTGGCCCCAGAATGCAGTCAGACAGGTACACCATGAGCGACTGGGAGACTGACATGTGTCCCTGGAGTTTTGGGGATGAGTAAGATTGGCGCCTCCTTCCCACCTGGGCAGTACTTAAGGCAGGAGGGTGACAAGAGGCCCCTGAAGGCAGGGAGAGGAGCCGGCAGCAGCAAAGCCTGCACTTCCTTTTGGTGTTGCAAGGATGTGTGTAGCATGGGCTGGCTGGATGCTGCATGTACATCCTCCCAATTTGGCTGCTGCTATGAAACTTGACTTTGCTCCTTGGTCTCTGCTTTCATGGATGCTATACTCTAAGGGCAGACAGTAATCAAAGACTCACACATAAATATAAATCTAGTTGTCAAAGTACTAATGTAGAAGGTACATGGTGCTACAAGAGCATTTAATAGGTACATCAGTCTAGTTAGAGAGATCTGGGAAGCTTTCCTTGAGGAAGTGATATATGAGATCCCAAAGTAAGAGTTAACCAGAGGAACCCTAGGGGGGGGGTTGAGAGCATTTCGAGGGGGAGAGAGCACCTTATACTAGCTTCCTAATGCCAGGAGGTGCAAGGCACATGCAAGCACCAGAAAGAAGGCCAGTTAGGCCGAAAGCCAGGGAGAAGTGTGTGGAGAGGTGCGGAGCCAAACAGGAAATGCATTAAACAATTTAAAGCTTGGAACGATCTTCTGAGACTCCTATTTTGAATAATCATCCTGGCTACAATGAGGAGAACACATTTTCAAGGGGATACGTGCAGGTGTAGACCTCTTTCATTAATTTTCCCTAGAATTTTGTGGGGGCATTTTGATCTTCAGAGCATTTCTTTTTGAGATTCAGAAAGGTCTCTTATACTTTGGGATATTGCCTCTGATCCACTTACCATTTCCTTCTTTGGAAATTCTTTAATACTTGCAGGTTGGATCTTTGCAACTCACCTTCATTCTGTAATCATACTTCTCTTTCTTTTCCCCTGTATTTGTATTCTACAAATACTTAAATTTTTGTGCAAGGTCTTTTGTTCCATCTACTGTCTCCTGTTCAGGCTATATTTGATGACTGTGTTCACTTCATTTGAATGGACTTAATGCATTCTTATCTCAGCCTCTTCTCTTTGACAGGGAGGGGGAGACCGAGACAGACACAGGATGGAGAGAGAGAACAAGACAGGGAGGGAGACGAGTGAGAGACCAAGAGACAGGAAGGTAGACACAGAGACAGGGAGAGAGAGACAGGGAGGGACAGGCCGAGGTGTAGGGATTGAGGCAAGAAAGACTGGGAGGGACACAGAGACTGGGAGGAGAGAGAGAGAGATGGGGACAGGGAGACAGGGAGGGAGACACGGAGCCAGAGAGAGGCTTCGTGCCTCCAGGAGCGATGGGGTCGTCCACGCCCCTCAGGACTGAGCCTGGGTGCCCGATGCCCCAACTAGACTAGTGGGTGGAGGCCCTCTCGGGTCCCCTCTAGGCTCCGTGGAGGGCGGGCCTGTCTGAGGACACTCCCCTGGGGCCTGGAGGGGAGTGTGACCCTGAGGAAAGTGTGATTCTCTAGGGACCAAGAGAAGTCACACCTGGAGCTAACCATGGGCTGCAAAACAAGCAGGACACATCATTCGGGCTGGTGGGTACCTGTGCATTTCCTTACCTGCAGCGATTGTTTTGTGACGTGCACTTCTACCAAGACTCGGGAAACCGTGCACTTTGATCTAGGGAAGTTGTGATTACATACTTACACTTGAACCCAGAAGAACACCTAGAGACTCACACACCCAGGAGCTAAGGCCTCTGTAATTAATGCTACGAAATACTTCAACAGTCCTACCGTGTCAACACGAGGATTCCCGCGAGGCCCGGAGAATTGGATGCTGTAGCATAAATTAGTAACTAAGGGACCCGGGGTAATAGGAAGCTAGAAGTTAATATATCGAAGAGATATTTACTCTCCAGGTTCCTTCTTGATATTCTCTGTCTTTTTTTTTTTCTCTGTCTTTTTTTGAATCGTTGTCAGTTTCTGTTGTCTTAAGTATTCAGTCCACGTCCCACCCCTTACTTGGCAACCACGTGTATGTTTTCTGTATCTGAGTTCAGGTCATTGTGTTTTTGTTGTCTTGTAGTCTGTTTGCCGGGGAGGTTTCTATGTTTTAGATTCCACATATACGTGTACTCATGCGATGCTTGTCTTTTCTCTCTCTGATTCATGTCCCTTAGCGTGCCCCCCATTGGCTATCATGAAACCTGTGGCGATGAAAACGGGCGCGCGTGTGTATCATTGTGAGTGACCAGTTTCGGGCCTGGAGGACCCAACCACGTGCAACGGGCCGTTATTCCTAGGTAGAAGGCAAATGTCCTCTTTTCTCTCTATGGGAATCTTCATTTTATTAAGTAAATACCGTCTGTCTGAAACCTTAAGGAACCATTTACTTTTTTACCTGACACATTACACCGGGGAACCTATCCTGGACAATGGAAACATTTCGTTTGGGGCTTCACATGATCTTTGTTCACTCAGCTTCAAAATGACATGTTTCTTAACTACTGGGAAAACGAGGAGTCACTCTCGTGTCTGCGGCAGAGACAGGAGGCCACACGGAGGACGCCAGGTACACACACGTCCCAGAGGAGGAAAGGCCGCAGAGACAGAAAGGCAGGGGCTGCAGGGACAGCAGGGAGGGCATGGGCACGATGGTCAGTAGTTGGCTGTCTCTGGTAGAAATGTGGCCCAGGTACCATCTGGTCTCGCCTGTGTGACACTGGGAATGGACCTAAAGTACCACGATGTATAATTTAAAAGCATCAGAGGAAATTTTTGTACGAAGTTAACATCCTTTATTACAAACAAAACTCATGACGCAATTATAGAGGCTTATGAAAAACACAAAATACAGAAAACACACGAGAGGGGAGGGGAAGGTTTCAGTTGTGCTGCAGCCATCACGAGCTGTTGCTCGGGGGACGAGGCTGGTGGCTCCACTGAGGCCGGTGGCTGATCCGGCCCTTCGACGAACTCAAGAGGGGGCACTGAGGCCTGCTCCACCTTTTGGAGGGGCCAAGGGTGCAGGTGGCTCCTCCGGGTCAGACAGTGAATCAGAGGTGTGACCAACACCTGCAGTGGCTTCGAATCAGCAGGTGCCATCTCGCCTCCTCGCAAGCACTCCACTCCAGCAGCCAAGACCGGCTCGATCACCTCTGGCTCTGATGCTTCAGCAGGCCCTGAGGTAGGAGCTGCGCCGGGCTCTTGAGGTGGTTCAGGATATTGCTCTGGGGCGGAGGCTACTTGCTCCACTGAGACAGGTGGCTGCTCCGGCACTTCCAGGAGCTTGATTGCAGGCTCTGGGGCCTGCTCCTCATCCAGGTCAGCCAAGGGTGCAGGTGGCTCCTCCAAGTCGGGACACTGAGTCAAAGGTTTGACCACCACGTGCATTGGCTTTGACTCAGCAGCTTGCATACAATACACTCAGCTCTAGCAGCCATTCCCGGCTTGAACAGATCAGGCCCAGAAGCTTCAGCAGGCCCCACAGTCAGAGCTGGGGTGGGCTCCTGAGGTGGTTCAGGGTGTTGCTCGGGGTCCGAAGCTATAGCCCCAAGAAGACAAAGTATCATCACCAGGACACACTTTCCACGTCCCTCTCAAATCAAGGACACTCTTCCCACCATTCAAGGTGTGTGAGTGCAAGAGCCCTGGGAGGTCTCCCCAAACTGCAGCCCATGGGGATGGGGTGTGAGCCTACCCTGTGCTCCCGGCCCAGCTGCATGGAGGCTGGGTCTGTGTGGCCCATCCTGTCCCCAGCTCGGCCACCCCAGTCCTCCTCATCCTCATCGTCTAATTCCACGAGCTCCAGGTAACGTTGGGCCCGGTTTTCCAGGTCTGAGCCTGGCGTGTTGAGCCCCATGAATGCCAGCAGCTTCCTCAGGGAGAGAAATTCCGGTGGCTGATGAAATCCTCCCGAAAGTAGTCCAGCCAGATGTCCAGGATGCAGGAGATGGAGCTGGAGGTACGGATGGGCAGAGGCATTGGATGACAGGGCTCCCTCACACCAAGGTGTCCTGGGGAAGCCCTGCAGGAACTGGGGCCCTCGGCCTCCCACATGGGGCTGTTGGAGGCCAGTGCTGCTCCTTGTCCACCTGCCACCTGGTGGTCCTGCCTGCCACAGCCCTGCTCACTGAGGAAGGGCTGGCACGAAGCCTCTGTGCGTGGGAGCCCATGACCAGCGGCGTGACCATCACTGTCTTTCCCGGGGAACCTTCCCTCCCGTGGGTCTGCCCTGCCTCACTCACGAGGGGCCCCAGGGGGTGTCCTTCCACTGACTCTAATCTCCCACGGGGCGGGGGCCGTCTGGTCCGTGAGCACTCACTGGCCCTCCTGAGCACCTGCCGTGCACCTGGGTCCAGGTGCCACCAGATTGGTGAGTGCGATGCTCCCCACACCCTCTGCTCTGGGTCCCAGGTGGCGGGGAGACAGAGGGCTTTGAAGGGGGCAGGTGTGGAGAAGGACTCCATTAGAGGTCCCAGTGCTCTCCCACAAAGCCCGTATCCCATCCACAGCTCTCCTTTCCTCTTTTCTCAAAGGACCCATTAGACCTTCACCCTGTCACAGGAATTGCAGACTTGTGGGGTGAGGGTCCAGCAGCCCCTCCAGCCCACAGCCCCTGCGGCCCTCCTGGAGAGGGAAGGCTCCCCTGCATGAGCCAGGGCTCACTCACATTTCACTGGTCCAGGATTCCTTCCTTCTTGCAGGAAGCTACAATGCATCGATATCCAGAGGAGGGCGGGGGTCATCACAGGAATCCTCCTGTGGACCCGATCTCTCCTCATAGCTGCTGTCACCCTCTGACCTCTGACTAGTCCGGAGCCCTGGGGGGCCGTCAGCTCTGTGCGTGGGGTCATGGGCAGCTCCTGGAGAAGCACCTGCACCTGCTGGCGCTTCCTGAATGCTTGAGGAATGAAAGGGCTCCGGCCAGGCCCATGGCCGATATCCAAGTGGGCCTGGGCGCCCCGGTGTCCCCGGGGACCCCTACTGCGAATGCCCCAGGATACAGACCCCAGATGGACTCAAAACTCCCTTTCCATGGTAAAACAGGCCAGCTCAAGACCCTGGTGATGGTGGGGAGGCGGCACAGGCTTCGTCATGGGGACAGAACGACGACTGCTGAGCACAAGCACAGCCCCTCTAGCCGACCTGTCACAGGCCAGGCCCGGGGGCTGCCCTGCGGGACCCGACTAGGCCCTGCGTGACTCTACTCCAGTCGGAGGAGCAGCCCCAGGGGCCGGGAAGGTCAGGAACATTCCCCAAGACTCCCAACCAGTAGGTGGCCCATCCCCCTGGGCTGTGGAGTCAGGGTGCTCACTTTGCAAACAGCAGGTCCAGCACCTCTTCAGGGGTGCCATATTCCTCCAAAACATTTAGGAATTCAAATAGGAACGGATTGTCCAAGCGCAGCAAGGCAGGCACCAGTTCTTCTACCTGCTGCTCCAGCAGCTCCCTCCGGCTGGGGGTGGTTGGGCAGATCTGATTCCTTCTCAGGGCTGAGGCCCTTTCAGCCTGAGGTGGGACAGAGGAGACGTGCAGCCTGCACTGTAGCCTCCAGACCACCTGGGAGTTGGAGCGCAGACCAAAGCCCGAGCTCTCAGTGGCTGCAGGGGACGGGGGGGGGGGGGAAGGGGGGGGCAGGAGTGCCCACAGCAGGAACACGGGGCTTGACGCCTGCGGCTCTGTCACGTAGCATCTGACTCTTGGTTGTGGCTCAGGTCATGGCCTCAGCATCCTGGGAACCCGCCCTGGCAGGCTCTGCGCTTGGGGCCGAGTGTGCTTGAGGAGTCTGTGTCTCCCTCTCCTGCTCCCTGCTCTCTGCCTGTCTGTTAAACAAACAATCCAATAAAGAAATAATCTTAGAGGATAAATTTTCAAAAAAATTTGGATCAATACAAGGACCTAGTGGGAAAGGTCAGTGTCCCACGTCCACTTGTCAGCTGAGTTTTGGCAGCACCTCCCTGCATTAACGGCTTCACCCCTTGTCAAACCCCAAATCTTAAAACTTCTCTGTCATATTTTTAAAAATATTTTAAAATAAAAGAGAAGCTTTGAAAATACACCAAGATAAGTTTCTTCTCACATCCAACTAAATGTTTTGATATTTTACATGTCTCCTCCCACTACATCTTTATAAAAGCAAGCAACATCGATAATCCTTCATCTCAATTGCAAATTGACTCCCTGTCAAAGCATTTTCAAAAAATACAAGAACTTTCATAGTGGTGACATAGAATATCAAATGTCAAGTTGAATTTGAGCACTATGTGCCTCGTAAGTGGAACTTCACAACAATATTCTAGGCTTGATTATTTATTAAGAGAGCTTAGAATCCCATATAAGGCTAATGTTCTGGTGATTGCCCTACAAGTCATCACTACACTAATGTCCCTTTTTGCTCCAAAGTATGCTTCAATGTGTGTCTGTGTGGTGTGTGTGTGTGCGTGCGTGCATGCATATGTGTGTATGTATGTTAATATGTAATTTGAAAAATATAGTCAACCCTTAATTTACTCTTCATGATGATGTTAAATTAAGTTAAAATGAAAGGAATGTGGTCTGGTCTTGACTCTTTCAATGTGTTGCTATTTCATAGTTCCTAACACTTTAATTGTACTGAAATGAGCTTCCCACATTACTTAAGAGGGCAAATATTTGGATCCGGATTACCTTAAAATTTTGCAAGATTTATAAAAGAAAAAAAATATATAAAGCTT